>NC_066553.1:6855566-6960566 GCF_024679095.1 Eriocheir sinensis
GGTACACACTTGCTGCCTTTCCATGCCATTCCAGACATATTCTTTTCCATTTATCTTTCTGCGTTCTTTGTTCTCTCTCTCTCTCTCTCTCTCTCTCTCTCTCTCTCTCTCTCTCTCTCTCTCTCTCTCTCTCTCTCTCTCTCTCTCTCTCTCTCTCTCTCTCTCTCTCTCCTAATAAATAAATAAATAAATAAATAAATAAATACATAAATAAATAAATAAATAAACATTGTGTGAGGTGCCAAGCTGGGTACCATTCTCTACAGGCAGAGGGAGGGGCTACTCAAGGTATTACGGTTTACCAAAATCGCTCCACTTTATTTGTATTATATTATCTGATCCATGTTTCGTGGGCTAGGTTTCCGATTATTATTCAACTGTTATCCTGTCGACTGGCCATTTCCATTTTTTTTTCAATCGTAGTAGTAGTAGTAGTAGTAGTTGTAGTAGTAGTAGTAGTAGTAGTAAGAATAGTAGTATTGATAGTAGTGGCAGTAGTGGTGACATTTTTATATTCTGTCACTGTGTTCCCCTCCATCAATCTGAAATTTATTTTTGTTGTATTGTTTTTTCTTTTTGCGGCTGAGGTGGAGCGTGAGGGAGAGCCTCTGTTTCCCTTCGACGTTTTCCCTTTGTAGATTGTCATTTTTCCTTGGTGGAACACCGGGAGGAATGCGAGGTATGTGGCAGGATGAATCTGTTTTTGGGTCACTGGAGTGGTTGGTGGAGTTTTTATCTTAGACGGCTTGACTGGATGCAAGGGTCTGTCTGGTGCGGGCTGTCAGCAGGCTGTTGGTATGAAGTCAGGGGCCCGAGTGTCAGCTATGGCGAGACCCTGAAGTAAGGTGCAGATTTGATGTGGCGGAGCTCTGCAGCTAACTGCGTGCGTCAGTTAAGGTGGGGTCATGAAGTAAGCTGTTTGTATGAGCTTAGGTGAGGTCCTGAAGTAAGCTGCGAGTGTAATGTGTATGTTATAAGGTACATGTGTATGTATGACTGTACGTGTGGCGACACCCGGTCGGTGTCGCACATCAGGATGTTTAACAACACGTCGTGCTTTTGGCCGTGGGAAGCTGTGATGAGCTGACACTAGGATCAGCAAATGATGACTTTCATCAACAATCATCAACCGGAACCCACACCCTTCCGGACGATCTAACAAGCAAATAAAACGAGCGAGCAACGCGAAGACGAGAGAGAAGACGGGTGACGGGCAGGCGAGCGGTGCTCTGCCGCTCCGCGCCCTGCAGCGGTGTGGCTGTCTCTGATTTCGTGCGTCTCGTTCACGTAAACTGTAAACTTTGTATACAACTTAATATAGTTTAAATACATTTGGTATTTGTATTAACCTGAGAGAGAGAACTAAAGTGAACTAAAGTGAACTTATAACGGCTACCGCTCGGCCACACATCACTTAACTAAAAAGGCTATTGTGTTATCTCACCTTACTACAATCAACTTGTGAAAGCAGGCAACGGTATACCGGACCTCACGTGAGATAACAGTTCGCGCCTTAATCAAAAACACAAAAAAACAGCTAACAAAAAGGCTAACACGAGTATCAACTGTGGTGGGGCCTTGAAGTGAGAGTGACCGGTAACAGCTATGGCGAGGCCTTAACGTGAAGAGCCATTGATGTCAGCTGTGTCGGGGTCCTAAGTGAAGACTCACGGATATCAGCTCTGAAGGAATCTTGGATAAACATCTTAAGCAAAGGACCACGAATGTCAGTCGTGGCGGAGCCTTGGAATCGTCTGAGTCGGGGGAGTATTATGGTTTAAGTTCGTTGAATTATTTGAGGAAGTTTGGGCGCCCGTTAACCTTGTTGAAACGACGTCCTCGCCGGCGCCATGAAACAACACAGGAGCGAGGCAAAAAACACGCACCTTTCAAGAGACTAACTTTGCCTTGTTCTGTTTTTTATGCTGCTCACGAGGCACGTCATTTGCCCTCGGAAGGAAACAAAATAAATCTCCTTGCATCACGACCGTTATCAAGTAAATTACCGGGAATTATGTTAGGGGTAAATGAAGGGCTGCTGGTGGCCATTTTAGTTATAGGGCGGTGGGGAACGGAGGGCGAGGAAGAAGGGGCAAGGCGTTAGAAGGACGGTGAGGGGCGAGGTGGAATGGACGAGGAGCTGGGGGTAGGGGGCGAGAGGAAAGTGGCAGCCGGTGGAGGGAAGCAGTTGGCGAGGGGTAAAGAGCCTCGGGGGACGAGGATTGGGGATGTGTGAGGGGAATGGAGGGGACGAGGGCATGGGGGTAGGCGAGTGTGCGGCAGGGAGAGACTAATGAACACTGTACTCGATAATAGCCCATTGTTATAACCTCCATTAGTGCCAAAATAAGGACTAAAGAGGATCGTTTGGGCCTCCCCCAGCACGTGCGCTTTTCACCATCATTATTTTCCCTGCGCCGGGTTATTCGCAGCTCATCCTTGCGGGAAAGGGAGGAAAAGTGTATGCTTGCTGAGGGGACGTGCGTGGCTAAGACTATATAGAGTTCAAACATTTCCATCTTTCTCGCATTTATCTAATCCGTGTTCTCCCTACATTTATCACAACTTCCTGGTGAAATTATAATCTGATCGAGCTGATATCACTCCACGAACATTTGACAGGATTAAGACTCGTTGTGTTTGGACGAGTTAAAGTTTGTGTTTGTATTCAGTGGATTCTTTGGTTTCCTATTTAACAGCGTCTTCGTATTCGTCTTTCCTGTTTTAATGTTTCCGTCTTGTTTTATTCGAGAGGTGAAAGAAATTTTACTTGCATCATATTTTACCCAAGTCGCTTCAGTGATCGTCTCGCCACCTCACCTGCCACCTGCCTCCACACGTCTCACCTTGATGTAGTCCCTGAGCTTGATTTGACTGAGGCTTCAAAGTGAGGAAGGAACAGATGTGACTAAGGCAGGGGGGAAGGAAACCAGCGCTCTCTCTGTGTGTGTGTGTGTGTGTGTGTGTGTGTGTGTGTGAGAGAGAGAGAGAGAGAGAGAGAGAGAGAGAGAGAAGACCTAGGAGACCATGGCAAGCTTAATGCTACCTTCACACTCACCGCATTCCTGGAATTCTCAAGTAAGATAACACGCAGCCGACACTATTTCTAGCCACCTCAAACCGGGTCGTTCGCCATCCAAGTCCTATAATTTCCTTTCATGGCCGAACACTGTGTATTTGGAAGGAAAAGTAATGTGAATTGGCTTCCATAATGGGTGGTTTGCAGGACGTTCGCATCACCGTGTATGCAAATTTAAGCGTACACACACACACACACACACACACACACACACACACACACACACAGAGAGAGAGAGAGAGAGAGAGAGAGAGAGAGAGAGAGAGAGAGAGAGAGAGAGCACAGTAAATAACTCATCTATAGTGAACGATAATGATTGATGATGGTGACAGAAATATGACATTTATCGACACGTGGAAATAATTATTCTTCTACTTCTTCCTTCCCCTCATTCTTCCTCTCTATTTTTCCTGTTCATCCTGTAGATATTATGTAGCTATGTTGTTCCTCTAGTTCTTCATCTTTTCTTTTTCCTATCTTTCATTCCTTATATGTATTTTTATCTTTCTCTTCCTTTTCCTTTTTCTTCTGATTCTTTTTTTTTGTACATCTTTCTTTTTCTTTGTCGTCGTCGATGTCGTTTGTGTCGTCATCCTTTTCTCCCTTTCCTCCTCCATCATCTCCTCCTCCTCCTCCTCATCCTCGTTCTCCTCCTCCTTCTCGTCTTTTTCCCTCTCCTTCTCATCTTTCTCCTTATCCTCCTCCGCCTCCGCTTCCTTTTCTTTCCTCACATTTTTCTGTTCCTCCTCCTCTTTCATCCTCATATCTTCTTTCCCGCCACCTCTCTCTTTATTTTAAGCCTTCCGATGCTCCTCTGCCTGTGTCCCCGACTACGCAAACAGGTCGCCGAGATTGATTATTGCCCCTCTCTTTCCTCTGCGTTTGATTTATTTTTACCTCGACCTCTTACCAGCGTTATCAAATTATCGTACTCAACCACTCAGCACATCGTATTTCTCGGTTTTTGACTCACAGCTATAGGAAACAAACACCAACAAGTAACGCTTTTAACGATAACTCAGACTAGAATCGCGTTATCTATGTGCCTACGAAAGTGTTGGGCCCTGGAACTCATGAATGCGATGTTTTGAGTACGATAATATGGTAACGCTGCCTCTCTACACATGTCAATAAGGGGAGCATAGATGACCAAAACAACCTCCCCCACACACACAGGCACACACCCACACATTCTCGTTGCTCCCCGTACCTTTCTGCATTCCCTTAACAGTACGATCTTCTTTCCTCGCCTCCTCGTGTCTGATTTCACCGGTAGTCTTACATTTCCAGTATTTCCCTTCCCTCTTCTTTCCTTCCCTCTACTCCTCTGCCTTTCCTCCCCTTCACCGGATCTGGCTATATCTTCACATACCTTCCCCCTCCCTTTCCTGTATCTGTGTTCCTCTGATCTCCCCTCGTAATCACGTGCTCTAATTTCACCTACTTTTTTCATTCCTCCATCAGACTTACGGTTCCTCCCTTCGTCTGTATCTCCTTTATTAATTTTGTACCTCTCCCTCCTTCCCTCCGTTACGGCAATAACCTCTGTCTGCCTCACCTTTATAAATGTAGCTGTATTTAAAGCAAACCTGTAAGTCTCTGGCTGGCTGTTCCTGTCTCTGTCTCTGTCACTTTCTACGTCTCTCTCTCTCTCTCTCTCTCTCTCTCTCTCTCTCTCTCTCTCTCTCTCTCTCTCTCTCTCTCTGATACGTGAGCGAGTTGTCACCTTTGTTCTGTTTCGAAGGTTTCCGTGTACTTTAAAACTCATATATTGGCTTTACATATGCTGTATTACTAGTTTGTATTGCATGCGAATTTTCATTGTGTTTATTTTTTATCCATTTATTACTGATTTATTTGTTTACTATTCTCCTATTCTGTATATACCCCTTTCTCTCTTGGGCAATGTTTTTTTGTTGTTTCCCTTCTCCGGCATCGAGCATTTTCATTCTCTTTCTCTTGCTATCCTGTATTTTTTCTTCCATTTTCTTTTCCTGCCCTCGTTAAAAATAGTTTCCTCTTTGCTCCCTCAGGCCTTCCATCCTTTCTTCCCCCTTTTTCTCGATCCATTCCTGCTGTTAGGTGTGTGTTGTGTGACTGTGTTGGTGTGGTGGAGCAGGGCTGTGTGTGTGTGTGTGTGAGAGAGAGAGAGAGAGAGAGAGAGAGAGAGAGAGAGAGAGAGAGAGAGAGAGAGAGAGAGAGAGAGAGAAGTGAAGGGGTCTTTTTTATTTTGTGTGTGTGTCTGTCTGTGTGTATGTATGTAAGTCTGCCTCCTGGTCAACACACAACACAGCTTTGCCGCGACAGAAGGACAATGAAGTGTCTCATCAATCGGCCAACGAGCAATATATTCTGATGGTGAACGTTTGTGAGGCGGAGAACGCGGGGCCTGTGAATCAGCTCGTCAGAGGCAGATCGGCAGGCGGCAGGCTGTCCACGGCTCCCCGGTGCCCTTTGTGTTGGCTGGCAGAAGGTTAAAGGACGAGCGCAAAGAGTTAAGGAACAATTGAAGCAGAAAGTTAAAAGGAAGAGGGGAGGCATTGTCTTCGGAGTAAGGAAAGGAGGACAGCAGAAGACAAAGGGACCGTTGAAAGGTTGAAGAATGATGGTAAAAAGACAAAAAGACAGTGGGCAGCGTGGGAGTCTGAGAAAGAGGTTTAGGGGAAGTTGATTTTTAGATTAATGAGAAAATACCAAACATGATTAGGAATGAGTGAAAGGAGCAGTAAGAGAGGCGGGTAATGGAATATACAGGAAATAGCTTATGGACGGCGTAGTTGATATAGACGGGACTGAAGAAAGGTGAGTAAGGAGGGAACAGGAGAGCATGAGATTATGTTAATGACCGAAAAGGAGAGAAAGTACTTAGGACTGGAGATTAAGAGAGAGAGAGAGAGAGAGAGAGATGAACGTGAGTGAGGGGAGAGTATAAAGGATGAAATCAAACGAAGAAGAGAATTTAGGAATGAGAGAATGGGAGAGTGAACGAGCAGGCATTGAGGGAAGGGTAAGGCGTAAGGGCTGAAGAACGAGGGAATATATGAGCTGGTGAAAGTTTTGTAGGTAAATGAGGCCGGGGCAAAGGGCTATAATTGGTTAGGTTGAGGTAGCAAATAGGTTAGGAGGAGAAAAATCAAACGAAAATAGTATAATCTTTAATATTAGAGAATGAGCCGCACAGAGAGAACTTGAAGGTTTGTTTAATTCATGGATAGCCTCACATATGTTTGCTCCTCATTAATAGTAATCAACAAACTCCCAGTCTCTCTCTCTCTCTCTCTCTCTCTCTCTCTCTCTCTACATAATTTTTCCCCAAGTCTCCTTAATAAAGCTGTGAGTCTCATATCATCACCGCCGGGCTGGACCTCACATTCCCTCTCTTTATTTTCTTTCCTCCGCTTCATTCCCTCTCTCTCCTTCCCTCATCTTCCTTCCCCTTACTAGATCTTTCCGTCTTTCGTCCTTCCAATCTGTCCCTTCATAGCCCGCCCACTCTTTCCATTAATCAAGAACGTTTCCTTATACCAAAACGTTTCATTAACACGTCAATTAGTAAACCCTAACCTCTGGAAATATGAACTTGTACTATTTATAAACATACCTACAGACAGACAGGCAGACAGACCTCTCCCTTCCTCTCTCTCTCTGTTTCTCTGCATGTCTCCCTGTCTTTCTGTCTATCTGTCTATCTGTTTCGTCAACGTAGGAGGTCAGGATTGGTCTCATTGTGTTCTGTTGTCTCGGCGTGTCTGGACTTGTCTCGCCCTGCTCGTCACCGCCCGGCCCAGCACACCTCCGGGAACACCCTGCCTCGTTAATCAGTCTCGGCTCGTCATTTATGTGCTGTAAAGTAGGAGAGAGAGAGAGAGAGAGAGAGAGAGAGAGAGAGAGAGAGAGAGAGACACACACACACACACACACACACACACACACACACACACACACACACACACACAGGTAGATATAAGGACACACATGCATACAAATAGAGATAGAGACACACACCTTGGTAAAAAAAATATTAGTGTACTGATATGAGAAATTGAGGCAAATAAGGGGAAAAAAGGAGATACTTCTTCCTTGGACACAGTGAGTATAGAGGTAAACACAGAGCTCACAGTGTTTCCAGGTGCTCTGTTGTCCCTGCACTCCTTCATTACGGAATTGATGAATCGTGATACTGAGGTTCTCGTTTGATGTCGGATTCATATTATTCTCTTTCATGCCAGGGGGCTTCGTAGTGCAGTGGTTAGCACACTCGACTCACATCCGGGAGAGCCCTGGTTCGATTCTCTGGCGGAGTGGAAAAATTTGGGCGGCTTTTCCGATACCCTACGCCCCTGTCCACCCAGCAGTGAATGGGTGCCAGGTATTAATCGGGGGTTGTGTCCCGTCTCCTGGGATCTGTTCCCTTCTCCTATAATTCCTTCCCCTTCTCTCTCTCTCCGGCATATGACCACAGATGTTGCGCCGACTAAACGAAACTTTCCAACTTTTCCCTTTCATGCCCTACAGAAATACACTCCTTCCTGTGCCTCATAGGGTGAAGTGAGCAAGGACGTGTAAGTTATGGCAAGATTGATATTTTATTATTTTGTCCTCCTCTGTCTCTCTGTTTATGATTGTTGTAACTTCTGTGTCTGTTTCTTCGATTGTCTCTTTAGTGGAGTCTGCCGATGTATTTCTCTGTATTTTGTGTGTATGTCTGTCTGTACATGTGTATGTCTGGTTTCTGTCTCTGCCTGACTGTCTGTCTGTCTGTATGTCTGTCTTTCTGCCTGTCTAACTGTCTGTCTCTATGTGTCTGATTTTGTCTGTCTTTCTGCATGTATATCTGTCTGTCTCCATCTCTCTCTCTCTCTCTCTCTCTCTCTCTCTCTCTCTCTCTCTCTCTCTCTCTCTCTCTCTCTCTCTCTCTCTCTCTCTCTCTCTCTCTCTCTCTCTCTCTCTCTCTCTCTCTCTCTCTCTCTCTCTCTCTCTCTCTCTCTCTCTCTCTCTCTCGTATTAATATAGCAAGTTTTCCATTCAGTTATCCTTTCAAGGTTTTGTTCAGACCCTGCAAGAACATTAATTATTCAAGTAATTAATTAACTAATATTATTGTTTTCCAGATTACCAGCGTATAATCAGTGTTGAAGGAAGCCCACACTCACTTCACTGGAAACTCTACTCCTAAGGTTTGTTAATCTCAAAATTCATTAGTTATTTTTATGTTAATTGGGTTTGGTTCTTCCTGATGATGAGGCAGAGTTCACGCGAGATTGAGAGACTTGAACATCTTAATGGATTGCCACATAAGCTTTACTGCCATTACTCTCCTATGTGGAAACTGCGGCTCTTTTGGCATTGGAAGACAGTTTATCAATCGATCAATATAAAAAAATTGCAACAGTATAACATACATATTGCATCGTATGTAGATTAATGATATAAATCAATCTAATAAATGAGAAAGAAAATGGAAAAGAGAACAAACAAAATTAGACAACATAAAAAAGACAACGAGAATCAAGAAATAGCAAATATTAAGACAGGAGAGGAAATATATGAAGAAAAAGGAAACTAAACTGGAAAGTAAACACAAACAAAACAAAAAAACAAAACCGGCCACCTGATTGTGTAAGGAAATTAATAAGAGCACAAATCGTTCACATCGTAACTAAACTTAAGTCAGACGGCAAACCACAGGAACAAATGGGCTTGCATCCTCCATTTGAATGATGCAGGCTAAAGACGATGAGGATTACTTTTTCATTTATACCAACACGTATGCAGTCAATAATATATATATATATATATATATATATATATATATATATATATATATATATATATATATATATATATATATATATATATATATATATATATATATATATATATATATATATATTTATATATAAAATAAATAAGCACTTTTCCTTTCGACGTTCTTTATAGAAAGTCAGGTGAGTACTGTAGAAAGTCTTGTTTAAGTTTTCTCGTAACTTTTAACTGTTTACCCCCTCGTGTCTCATATTCATATTTCAAAGAGCGAGGGAGTGTAAAGCTGTGGTTACACCAGAGGACGACAGCTTTACAATTGTTGCCGATTGGCACTCGGCAACAATCGTTGATAATCGTTATAGACTCGTAATAAAATTTTGAAGACAGTCGGTGGCAATCGGTGACAATCGGGGAAATTTTTCAAACATGTTTAAAAAAACACCGATTCTCTGGAATCGGCATAAAACGGGACGCAATCGTCATAAATCGGGAAGCAATCGGTAGCAATCGGGAGACAATCGGTGACAATCGGGAGACAATCGGCATAAATCGGTGACAATCGGGAGACAATCGGCATAAATCGGTGACAATCGGGAGACAGGTTGTGCCTGGTCCACAGGCACTGCTTGTCTGTATTTGGTGCCCTCCTTCTTGATCCTGGGGCCCACTCTAGCAACTACCTCATCAAAAAGTTCTGGGGCCATCCTCACAAAACTCTTAAAGCGTTGCACGTCACCGAAGTCCCTGAGTCTCGCCATCACAGTGTGGTATTCACTCTGGTGTCTCTCCTGGAGGAAGAGGTCCACCCAGTTCCCTCTTCTTCCTCTGCTTCTGCTTCTCTTGTCCTTCCAATTCAGCCTTATGTTTTCTAAGGAGGAGGGCAGCAGCACCAGCAACAGCACAGATTGACTGGTGTAAAAGTATTTTTTCTTGTTCCATTGTGGTTCTGGAGATGTAGTCTCTTCTAGTTGAAAGCAAATGAAGAATTGCCCCAAACAGGTTTTTATATACCCAGAATGGTAGATAGGCAAATACATCGGCCAAAAAAACGGGAAAAATCGGCAGGACCAGGAGTGTCGGCCGGAATCGGGAGAAAATCGGAAGATTCGTGAGGGAATCGGCTTTGAATCGGTAGAGACTCGGGACAATCGTCCTGAGAGTCGTCAAAAGTGTCACAGTAAGTATCGGGCAGAATCGGCAAGGTTTCGGTAAGGTCTTGTGAGGCTATCGTATTGCTGCCGACAAATGACAATCGGAGCCGATTTTCGGAGTTTCAGTGTCGGTAACAATCGTAAAGCTGTCGTCCTCTGGTATAACCACAGCATAAGTTGGCACGCAATGTGCTGAAAGAATTAAATTATTACTACGTTCGCTTCCACAACGCTCCGACAAATGATAAATTAACTTTTAGACTAACATGCTGCATGTCATTCACTCAAAGACTAAACATATGTAATATATTTGCAAATCTGGAATGTAAAGCATTAGAAGAAAAAAACAACATTGTTATAAAATTTTTATCACCAACGAATCTGCTAATAAAGGAAACATTGTTCAATTCTAATTATATTAACTTTTAATCATCGTAGTATGAACATGTAATTTTGTATCTGTATTAAAGCTCATTCAAACCTGCAGGATTATCCTGATTAATGATGCACATTTTATAGCGTCCCAGCACATTTTTTTCGGAGTTTGTGTTTTACTAAGAAAAGATTTACAAATCTGAGCTATTTTTAGCTCTGATTTGCAATCCTTTTTATAACGGTTCGTTACCCAAGGCATGGATTTCCTCAGGTGAACGATGTCGGATGCTGCAATTTTTTTTGTTCATTCTAATAACACAGCTCGAGCGAAAAGTGACGGACTAAGCCTCGGAGATAACGTTGTTTGAGCGGTGCTTTACTAGAGACACGGTGAGGGAATGTAATAAGCTGGCATGTTTGTCGGCAATTGTACACAGCACTCTTACTTTCAGCTAAAAATCAATTGAAGAAGCGAAGTGATATAAACGGATCCGTTCAGGAACCAGAGGCACAAATCTGCTTCACGAATTTAGTAGTGCATGAATGAAACAAATTTAACAGATATGTAATAACATTAGTGTAACCTCGATTAAAATTTATAAATGGAGGCTTATTGATGCGGAGAGACGTTGGTAAATAGGTCATTGTCAGAAGGTGCCATGTGTGTGTGTGTGTGTGTGTGTGTGTGTGTTTCGGTGCGTGTGTATTATATTTTCTTTTAACCTGTCAGTAACAGTCTGTCCGTCCAAGAGCAACTTCTGAGGACTGGAGGTAAAAGGGGAGGGAAGGCGCCGGATGGATAAGACAGAAAAAAAGAGTAAAATGAATGCCACCGTCGCTGTTTTGAAGGGAGTAATTCCTGAAAGCCATTTTACGGCGGAGGAACGGGTGTCAGACTTGCCTGGTGCAGCTGATGGCAGAGTGTGTTGCTGCTGCTGCTGCCGCTGTTGTTCTCACGTTCATAAAATAAAACGGAGAAGTAAAACACTGAGGCATCTGGATCTCTTCTGCAAAAATGTGTGTGTGTGTGTGTGTGTGTGTGTGTGTGTGTGTGTGTGTGTGTGTGTGTGATTAAAGGATGTGTCGTATGTTGCTCCTTGAACTAAATCTCCCTAACTATTCTGATTAACCGAGCTGAAGAGAAATTTAGTTCAAGGGCGGAGTAATTAGTTTGTCAAGCCATAATGGGTGAGAATTAAGTGCACACACACACACACACACACACACACACACACACACACACACACACACATATACACACGTCGTATAAGAGAGAGAGAGAGAGAGAGAGAGAGAGAGAGAGAGAGAGAGAGAGAGAGAGAGAGAGAGAGAGAGAGAGAGAGAGAGAGAGAGAGAGAGAGAGAGAGAGAGAGAGAGAGATCCTTCTTTGTTACCCGAGGCGATGAAGGGAAGTATCTTCATCCTTCTCCGTTTCCCTTCGATGAGCCGCCGTCAGCTCCATTTCCTTCGAGGCTCTTACGCCCCCCCACCCACCCCCACCACCGTCATCTTTTCTTTCTCTTCCGTCACTATCTGTATTTATGTTTCCATACAGAAACTGATGTCTTGCTTCCACATTTTCTTTCTCCTTCATTCAGTATACTTTTTTCCTCTAAATTATATTTTACTCTCTCTCTCTCTCTCTCTCTCTCTCTCTCTCTCTCTCTCTCTCTCTCTCTCTCTCTCTCTCTCTCTCTCTCTCTCTGCCGGAAATTCACACAATTTGCAGCTTTGCCAGAGCTGCTCTGAATGGGATATTTTTCTATCGAGAGAGGGAATCTTTAAACGAAGGCAAAAGCTTAATCATGGATGAGCTGCTCAGTAATGATTGATCTAGCTCATTGAAGGCAAGGTTGACTGTCAGATATTCTGATGACCAGAAGGCTCAGGCTGGGTCATAAGTGTCACAAGCACACACTACACGACATCCATGTCTTTGGCTCGCTGCGAACAAATGTTATTTTCCCGACAGCCCTTTTCTGTCGTCCTCGGTTTACGGGTCATTCCATGAAACTGTTTTAAATGCAACATTAACGATATTTTCTGTATTATAACCAATACTAGAGGTAACCCGGTATTAATTATCCTTACTCCTTATCTGACAAAGCGCCATCAGTTAAGAGATATGCTTCGCTATATATAGTTTGTTTTCCAACTGAGCTCAATCTGAAGTGACGCTGTCATGGTCTTAGCGAAATGTCTCAGTGATTGAGACTGATGCACTAATAATCCTTTTCCATCAGACTTAATCGCATTAAAGGATTAGTTTTGTCTTCAAATCGAGCTAGTGTGTGCCGCGACGATTATTTACTAACTTAGTTGGTTATTGGCCTTTGTCGTTTGTCCTCGACAACAACAAAAAATGTAAATGTAAATGTAGTTTTGCGTGTAATGAGGCTCATCATGTTTGGCTTCTTGTTAATCGTCGTCATTTTGCACCTCGTAAAGAAAACATAAAGAAAATTATAAGTGTTACGAGTGAAGGCATTAGTTGGGGCAGCACCTAGCAACAGTGGGCGTCGTGCTTAGATCAGATAAGGACACCTTTAGTATGTACGCTTTGATGAAAAATGAGCGGAAACTAACGTGTCTTTTACTTTTGCTCGGGGTTGCAGGGCGAACAGCCCTAAACTAAACACGGGGACTGAGAATACCATCGGCAACACGTTTGGCTGAGATATGGCGAATTGGAACGTGTTAATCATTGCCGCTGGGGGCCGGGGAATACTCACCAATGAGTTAAACGGATGCCAGGAGCCACCAACCTTAAATAAATCATCTTCCTCCCATTACGACTGCCCAGTAGCCAAGTATCCGCAGCTTTAGACTGGTTAGTGCTATAAGCCGGGATTTACTGGAGCACAGCATTAATCATAGCTTGCTGTTAATTATGGCTTAGCTCCCCCACCTCCGAAAGCCTTCTGCTCGAAAGTCGGATGAGCTTAGTTATTCGCGAATGATCATGCATGTGAAATATAATTAACTGAGAGGAGAGAGCACAGAATTGCACGAATGTGAGCTTTGTTATGCTTGAGAAGTTTTAAGTAGAGATGAAAGAGAAGGAGGTGGGGGAGGAGGAGGAGGAGGAGGAGGAGGAAGAGGAGGAGGAGTAATGAGTATGTTGTTTTTATGGTGAGAGTAATGAGTGAAGGGGGCGTGTGTAATCAGGAGGGACGCGGGGAGCTGTGAAGGGTTAGGGGCAATAATTTGTGAGTAATGACCAACACAAACAAGACGATCAGTGGCGCGGAGAGTGGTTGTGATGAGATATGGTGGAGGCTGATTTTACACACACACACACACACACACACACACACACACACACACACACACACACACACACACATAATAGATAGTTAGATAAAATATATAGAGATTTAGAATAATGTTTGTTGATATTAAAACCAAAGTATACTGAATGTTGGAGAAATAGTTATAATATATGATAAGGAAGAGGGAAGTAAAATACAATAATAGGCAATCAATTCCACAATATTACTAGTTTTTGATGAGCCTTTCTGAAATACAATGCCAAAAACAAACAATAACAATAACAACCAGAAAAGAAAAATATACTTCCTTAAATAATACAAGGTGGTTAAGCACTAAGAAAAAAAAGCTCAACGTTTAACTAGAAGAGAGAGAGAGAGAGAGAGAGAGAGAGAGAGACTAGTGTCGGTGTGTTATGGTTGTCGGATGAGCTGGCTGGCTCTCTCTTGGGGCCACCGCATGGTCAGGGAGAACGGAGGGAATGGAGTTAATTGATAATGGAGTGTAGGAACAGTAATGGTAAAAAAAGAAAGATCAATATGCCCGCCGAGTGTTTTCCCCGAGGCTGACCCTTCCCGCCATTGTGTTGCGGCATGTTGCGTCTTATTTTTCCCAGGTGTGTTTTTGTCCTCTTTCTCTGTCTGTCTGTCTGTCTGTCTATGGTGTGCTTCGTCGTGGTTCTTATTCTTCATTTCACGATTTTACACGCGTCCTCGCTGATAATTATTCCCGTGTACTCATCATGCACTTTGTCGTTTTCCTATTTGATCATCTTATTACCTTCCGTCGATTTCAACATAAGATAAACTCCACGGATATTTTTCTCGTTATTTTGCAACTTCCTTTTCTGTGTCCAATATTTCTTAATTTTATCATTCGACTACAGATTCCTCTCTTTCCGTATCTACTTCTCAGCATATAATACCTCCCCTCCACTTCATTCCTCTACTCCTAACAACCTACTAGCAATATGTGAATGCGTGTGTGTGTGTGTGTGTGTGTGTGTGTGTGTGTGTGTGTGTAATGTAAATAAACTGATAAAGAATGAGTTATCTCTTTAGGGACATTAAAAATAGGAAATGTGAGTGGGTTTCACCGTAAAAGATGAGGAGGGTGAGTAAGAGGGAAGGTGAGATGCCGAGGAGAGAGGTGAAGGAGGGGAGATCCCTACTTCTCTTGAAACTTTTATACATTCGACTCCGTTTCGGTTTTTATTGTCTTCATGACCCCTTAGCAAGGCTCTTGACAACACTGAGTACAGTGTATGGCACCGCATCCAATATATGTTTACCTGTCTGTTGGAGGTGGAGAGCCAGTAAGATTTCTGTGGTCCAATAAACGGGTCCTGACCACCAAGTTTAGACCCGTGACGGTCTTACTTTCTTGTGCACACCTTCCTCTGGTCACCGTATAGTTAACTCTCAGATTATTCAAAAGAACATAAGAACGTAAGGAGATTATTTTGGTAGAGGATACATGAGGTCAACAACACTAGTAGCATATCAGTGCACATTTTTTTAATATCAATAGAAAACCAAAGGTTTTTGAATTGTGACAATAAATGTGTCGGAGGAAGCCATGAATAGCAAATATTTGTATTTAATTTTTTTTTTATTGCACTCACGATCAAAAGTGCCTGACGTCAGCAAGAATGAACCCGGAGGGACATCCGTATGTGAACATAATCAGATTAATATTATATATATAACGAAATTACATCTTACTGCAATTTTTTTATCTCGGTATGCAAAAACTTACAGTCGTAAAAAAAGTTTTCCGACGAAGACACAGGAGCGTTGGAGTAAAGGAGAGAATAATGCCAAGCATAACAAAGTTGCCAAGCGGTTGTTGGCTTTGCCACTCAGTGATCCGATTTGCCTTGTTTGTTTTTCTTAGGCATGAAAAAGGAACACAAAGTAACCATGCTTTTAGAACGCTGGAGTGTAGGCGTTCTACGTACCTGTCAACACAGCGAACTAATGCATCCTGGCCTCTCTCCAACATATTTCTTTTTCTGAACACAGTGACCCGCGGAACCTGCGTATTTAGTGAGGTACGGCTACGGGGGGAAGGACTGACCGACAAAAACATTATCAGTAAAAGAGGCAGGTTGGCTTATTAAGCTGCTGAATCTTTGAAAAGGAGCATGTCAGAAGAAAATATATTATATATTAAACTCCTTGGTAGTAATGTGTTAAAAGAATTTTACGAGTTGCTAATGGCCTAGTGTTTGGTTTTACAGTGTGCTGCTTTGGAGCAGTTTCAAACTTAGCCAAACATCATGAACAGCAGTTCCCCATGAAAATATGTCTCCCTCATAACATAAACATAACATGTAACTGACATGGGTAGTCTAATATTCGAAATAGCCTTGCATAACATTCAACAGTTATTATTTACTATTTCATTTTATTTCGATTATTAATCGGTATTTGCATGCAGTAAATTATTTAGATACCCTTTATATGCACTTACAGAGCCAGATGTCTTTTAATATAACTGAAATGAACTATTAATCAATGAATGTGAAAAAAAAAACATAGATCGTTCGAGCATGATGTGACTATGTTATTTGATACATCTTGTATTTTCTTGTGCTTGTCTGTTAGATTATCGGCGCAAACGAAGTTTTTTTTTATACACAAACATTCAAGTATATTATTGAAAAATAATCTTGAATGTCTATCACAATAGTTCACGTATTCACGAACTAGAAATGCGCCGGTGCCACATCTATCAAAATTCCCGCTTTGTTGGTGGACAGATGAAATGAAACAGACTATAGTAAGTTATTTTTTGTTCAAGGTAAGGGAAGCAGCTCAAGGGCAAAAATAGATTTAATAAAGCCCGCCAGCACCTCTCCTATAGAAGAAAGTAGCGAAGAAAGTAGAGAAGTTGTTACAAGTGACAAGGATTATAGTGAAGTAGAAGGATTAGGAGGAATGTATACAACAGGAATGACAGATAGAGAAGGAAGGAAAAGCTTTGAACCAATGGCATCCCGGTGTAGAGGACGGACTGAAGCATTCCTGAATAAAAAAATGTTGAAAATGTGAAACGATAATCGATAACTAGCAGTGAGAAAATATGAGAGGAAGTATGTTTCAAAGTGGACTTACAAGGTCAAGTGGGGAGAAAGGCAAAAATATGTAATGATTTCTGTTTAACGGGACGAGTGCTTGAGCTGAGAGGGATTAATGTAAAATGAAGGAAACATGAAATATAGTATGTAAACTTTTTTTCTTAACGGAGAGGTAGGGATGAGGACAGACAAAAAGAAGAAGAAGAGGAGGAAGAAGAAGAAGAAGAAGAAGAAGAAGAAGAAGAAGAAGAAGAAGAAGAAGAAGAAGAAGATAAAGAAGAAGAAGGAGGAGGAGGAGAAGAAGAAGAAGAAGAAGAAGAAGAAGAAGAAGAAGAAGAAGAAGAAGAAGAAGGAGAAAAATAAAAAGAAGAAGAAAGAAAGAAAAAATGGAAGACAAAGAAAATGAAAGAAAAATAGAAGATCAGGAATAAGAAGAACAAGAGAAGAAGGAGGAGGTGTAAAAGGAGGAAATACAGCAAACAAATAAGGAGAAAGAGGACTTGTATCTCTGGAGTGAGTGAGGAAGAAGTAAAGGACGGGGCTATCACCAGACTAGTTAGCCGAAGGAGAGCGGAGTAACAAAAATCAATGGAGTGGAAAGAGAAAAGAATGGCCATAATCATCATCAGAATCATGCAAATACCAGGCAGCCGAGGGTCGTGTGCCTTGGCTGGCTCGGGTCATGAAGGGACACACGTCATCGCACTAGGAAGCGGGTGTGTGTGCAAGACGCCAACCCGCGGCTTTACGGTAACGAGCCGAGCTTTGCATCACACGACAACCCGTCCACAGGAAGAGGAGGAGGAGGAGGAAGTGGGGAAAGAGAATAAGGCGGGGAAGGAAGAAAAGAGGAAAAAAAATATAATGATGATAATATTGATAATAATTATAATTCTAAGAAGAAAATAAGAAAATAAAAAGAGGAAGAAAATGAAGAAGAAGAAGAGGAATAACTCCTTCTTGGTATCATTACTGTCTATGATTTACGTTTAATGATCCTGACAGTGATACTGAGGATTTTGCTGACAGCGTAATATCATGACCTCTTATATATGTGAAACAACGATAGGATGGTATTACGGGGTATGACGGGGTGAGCTAAACAGCCTGCATGAATACTCCAGTAAATAAATAATGCAGCTTAGCATCGACAAGTACACTACCCAGAGTGTAGGAAAAGAATAACCCTTAAGTAGCCCAAAATGTATGGTTCCTGGTCATCCAATATGCGAAAATGATTTACGTGTGCGTGTGAGCTCTGATTTCAGACTCGTGAATCGCTTTATTACCGCCATGAATCGCGGTTCTAGTAATTTTAGTAACTAGCTGAACGTTTTGGTTAGAAGTTATCCTTTGACTATATCTGGCAATGGCACCGTCACTATAGTGTACAGTTTTAGTGACCTCACTACAGAATTATATAGAATTTTTAGAGTCAATACACATAAGAATGGGCATGCTGACCCAAGGAAATATAAACTAATCTTACTAAGAAAGGCTAAATATATTTAACTTATTTGCTTTGGAAATTTGTAGCCTGCGAGGTGACTAATTAAATTAAGGGGATTAATAAAGGCGGTTTACATAAAGTAATTATATTGAAACAGATGTTAGGAAACTTATTAATATGTATGAAAGGCAAAATCTAGTTCTGAATATCCATACATCCTTTCTCCGTTAAATATAATTTCTAAGTCATAAAAATATTAATTTTGTTATTAATCATTATTTCTAAATAGTTGATTTTGTCCATTCCATGTATTTTATGGCTGATATCATGCTAGGAAACTATAATGTTGCTTTTTCTGTGTATTTCGTATCCAAAACATTAAGTACCACTATCAAACAACCCCAAAAAAATAAAAGATAGTCATTGTAACTGTATTTCTAAGGCCAATACTATTTTCCATTGTGTTCTATGTAGCTACTTCAATTAAATCACTAAACCGGCTCAATGCATCTGTGTATTGTGGCTTCCATTTCTGGTTCTAATCCTCCCTCGGCACCATTCCGCCACACCAACCGGCGAGTCGTTGCCGTCCGTCGCGAGGCTGACCACACATTGGCGGCCGAGGCTAGCAGGACGGGTGGCTGGGCGTGTGGAGTGGCGGAGAGGGTTGGCGGGTGGGGGCTGAGTGGCTGTCTGGCTGAGTGGGTGGGCTGATAACTGAGTGAGTGGCTGACTGAGTGGTTGGCTAGCTGAGTGGGTGGCTTGTTGAATGGGTGGGTAGCTGAGTGGGTGGCTGGTTGAATGGGTGGGTAGCTGAGTGGGTGGGTGACTGAGTGGATGGCTGGTTGAGTGAGTGGGTGGCTGAGTGGTTGGCTAGCTGAGTGGGTGGCTGGTTGAGTGGGTGTGTGACTGAGTGGATGGCTGGTTGAGTGAGTGGGTAGCTGAGTGGTTGGCTAGCTGAGTGGGTGGCTGGTTGAGTGGGTGGGTGACTGAGTGGATGGCTGGTTGAGTGAGTGGGTGACTGAGTGGTTGGCTAGCTGAGTGGGTGTCTGGTTGAGTGGGTGGGTAGCTGAGTGGGTGTGTGACTGAGTGGATGGCTGGTTGAGTGAGTGGGTGGCTGAGTGGTTGGCTAGCTGAGTGGGTGGCTGGTTGAGTGGGTGGGTGGCTGAGTGGGTGGGTGACTGAGTGGTTGGCTAGCTGAGTGGGTGGCTGGTTGAGTGGGTGGGTGGCTGAGTGGGTGGGTGACTGGGTGAGTGGGTGTGTGGGTGTGTGGCTGAGTGGAGGGGTGACTGAGTGGGAGGGTGGGTGGCTGAGTGGGTAGTTGGGTGACTGAGTGGATGGCTGGTTGAGTGGGTGGGTGGCTGAGTGGAAGGGTGACTGGGTGAGTGGGTGGGTGGATAGCTGAGTGGGTGTGTGGGTGTGTGGCTGAGTGGATGGGTGACTGAGTGGGTGGCTGAGTGGGTAGTTGGGTGACTGAGTGGCTGGCTGGCTGAATGAATGGATGGCTGAGTTGGTGGGTGGGTGGCTGAGTGGCTATCTGGCTGAGTGGATGGGTGGATAAGTGTCTGGTTGGTTGGCTGGCTGAGTGCTGGGGCGGTTGGCTAGCTGTCTGATTCGTAAGTGGCTGGCCAGGTGACTGCCGTCCTGCTGGCTTGCTGACGTGCTGCCCTACATGGTCAGCGCTTCGCCACACGATTGACAACTGTAGTCAGCCGCTTGTCACTAACACACACACACACAAATCTACATGATCCAACACCTTCTGAACTGATCTTTATATCATGACTCTATAATTATCTGACCTTTTGTTAACACCATATCTGATATTACATCCCCTGGAATTTATAGCCATATTTTCTCGTTTTAATGGGCGGAAACCAAAAGTATGTGGATTAAAAGGGAATAATTTAATACAATGATATGATCGAACTCTTGACTGATGGCAATATTCTGTCACCCATGTTCACTTAGCTCCACCGCGGCACACTTTTTTGTCACTCCCTCAAGGTAACAATCTATCGACCAACACAGACGGGATCGCACCTTTAGGCTGTTTACCCAAGAATCCTCCCGTATCCTGCCACACACAGCCGGGCACGCAACACACCACACGCGCCTCACCTCTCATGGTCACTTCTCCTTACCTGAGAATCCGCTTACTCAGTCTTATCACCCAAAGCTGAGCACACAGCACACAACACTGTCTGTTCTTCTGTTTGTCTTCCCGAACAAGGGGAGCCTATATTTGTATGAAGGTTCGCAAGACACCTCATCTCTGTTATCATGATAGCCCTTTCTATTATTATTTTTTAACTGCAGATATTGGCGTAATTACCTTCCATTACCACTTTTTTTAAAATATTCATTCTTTAATATTTTACTGATTCTTTTCCGGTTTTAATTTTTGTTCATATATTTTTTTCAGTCTCTTGTAAACTTAATCATTTTCTGTGATTTTAACTGGAGCATTCAGGCTTCATATACCACAATCGAGACAGCACATACTTAGGATATGTGGCCGCCGCGTCGAACACCTGCCTCCCTCTGCTTGGGATGTGTTTAGCTCCTCGCCAGGCACGTACACCCGAGTGACTGGGCGCCAGCTTACTCGACTTTGATGTGAAAATAGCCACAGAATTAGCTTCTTCAAAACGTGCTTTGAAAAGAGTCACTCTGGAGGTGTTCTCATTTTCACTTGAGAGAGAGAGAGAGAGAGAGAGAGAGAGAGAGAGAGAGAGAGAGAGAGAGAGAGAGAGAGAGAGAGAGAGAGAGAGAGAGAGAGAGAGAGAGAGAGAGAGAGAGAGAGAGAGAGAGAGAGAGAGAGAGAGAGAGAGAGAGAGAGAGAGAGAGAGAGATGAAATTGTCGGTTGTGTGAGGAGTGAAGATCGTTAATGACACGTTATTACCGGCATGAAGGAATGTTGCTAAGTGGCTGGTTGGTGGCGGAAATATATCTGCAGCGGCACTAAAGTGTGCGTGTGTGTGTGTGTGTGTGTGTGTGTGTGTGTGTGTGTACATAGGTATTTATCTATATGATGCAGCCACAGATATTTTCTGAATGGGGGTAATTGGTACATTTCAATATATGCAATAAGAGCAGCGGTGCCTAGTATTCGGGTAATGAGGAAGATTAAGGTTTTTGTTATGATCACCTGCCAACTATTAGCATAATTATTAAATGTACACTTTCCTTGTTGGTAATGAGTGTAGGCTTAACAGATGCAGCGTTGGCAGCGGCGTACTGTACAATGAATGCGGTAACGTTATCACCTTCAGTCACTTTGCGTGATTACTATAATAGTAGAATCAGACATCTGACGAGTGAAGGAGGGAATACTAAGGGAAACATATGAATATCTGCCAACTAAATCGTTACCAAACAATTTTTTCACCAATATGTTTGTAAAGGTGTGTAATAATATGTATTAAAATGTTAAAATTCAACTCCCGTGGGGAACCCCCCCCCAAAAAAACTACTCAAGTTAAGGTGCAGGGGACATGGATAAGTACATGGACATCTTCCTTGACACAGAAGCCGCCAAGGAGGCAGTGATTCAGGCTGGTACTGCGATTCTCCAGTACATTTACTATGGACCAGATACTACAATGGGTGAAATTCGGTACAACATGTTTTCAAGGAAGGCGGCGGCAGGACTGATCAAACCAGAGACTCTACCTCCAACAGAGGGTGCAGCTGCACAGCATGTGCAGCTGCACAGCATGTCTCTGAACCCCAGTGACTATGGATGGACATTAGGTGTGCATGGGTATGAGCCAGTTCCAACACTAGACCCCATGGCTCCTGAGGAGCTACTGAAGTTCACGAGCTGTAATTGTCATGGAGATTGCAGCGACCGGCGGTGTAGCTGCAAGAAGAATGGGGTCACGTGCATCTCGGCCTGAGGAGTCTGTAAAGGCATTACATGCAAAAATTGATGGTGTTGAGTCTGGAGAAGACACAGACAATGACTCTTGAAGCTTCAGACATTGTGAATCAGAATTAGCTCTGAGTATCATATAAGTATTGGAAATAAATGCTACTTTGAATGTAAATGTAAAAGTGAGTGTGGCCTTTTTTCCAACAAGGAGTGTTTCTGGTGAAATATGAATGCTAACAATCAACTCATAATCACGTAAAAACCCTGATTTGACCCCTCACAAGTTACTTAAGGCCATTTTTTTTAAAAATCGATTTTTCGAAAATCAGTTATCGGTGCCTTAACGTGAGTATTTTTTTTTCGGGGTTTCCCACGGGAGTTGAATTTCAACATTTTAATACATGTTATTACACACCTTTACAAACATATTGGTGAAGAAATTGTTTGGTAACGATGCAGAATGTTCTTTGCACCACAAAGTAAGTCTCACCGCCACGCGTGTAGAGTGTCAGCAGATTATTGCAGCTTAGCGCCCAATTACTTTAATAGAGGCGGCAGTGTGTCAGATAACCAGGAGTCCGCACCAAAACCGTCCGTTAAGGCGGCTTGTGTTGAGGCTCGTTGTGGTAATTAGTGTTGTGGTGGTGCCGGTGCGGCTGCTGCCTTGAAAGGGTGCAGACCAGTTAAGATCTTTTCTTATAGTGTATTTTTGCATAATGAACTTATACGTCTTTTTTCATTTTAATATACCTTGGCTTTTCAAAATTTCCTTTCAGAGTAGTTCCTGATTGTTGCCTTTCATTCTTTATTCATATAAAATTAACAACAAATTACAGTGTTTTCTTCTCAAGACTTTAACACTAGACATGTTGTGAATTAATTAAAATGTATAGTATAAAACTAGTAGTGTAAAAACGTCCGTGTGTTCTCCACTTTGCAAAATTAATAGAGAGAGCTGTGACGGGATATGTACATTTTTTCAATTTTTTTCGTTGATGATTAGTTATACGATTTTGGCACAGAGAAATAAGGTCAGTCAAAATCTAAAGTAAAAGTATTACGGCATCATGCCACAACCCGGGGAAAAACACCTTCAAGGGACAATGGGTAACAGCTTAAAAGGTGACGGAAATTATGAAAGATAATGAAATATAGGTTATGAGCATTTAGTACATATGGGATGCGTTAACAGTCTATAAAAAAAATCAGGTAAAATATCTTTAGAATAGGACAACATACAAAATAAATATATACTTTATGGTAGGTGAACAAAACATTATTGTTAAGTTGAACAGTTTTATAATGAGGTTACCATTTGGTCCTAACGTTAATCAGACCCGTTTGGGATCCGATGATTAATTATTCATACAGGCTAAGGAAAAATAGGATTTTTTTCTACAACCTCAGTCACTTACATAATGAAATCAAGGGCCTATGGAATGTGGAAAAAAGACACTATTTAGTTACAAGGTTAAACAACCCGCACAACCTTTACTTACCCTCAGAGGTAGCGAGTAGCGGGCTTTTTTATTAGTTTCCTTTTTTTGTGCCCTTGAGCTGTCTCCTTTGTTGTAAAAAAAAAAAAAGTCGAGGAGAAATCGAGTGTAGAAGGCGAGGAGGGCCCAGTGTGTGAGAGGAAAAGGTAACAGCATCATGAGGCAGTGGAAGGGAAAACACTCCACTGTCCCGTGTGCCACTTGTGACCTGCAGACGCCATCCTGCAACATCGGTCACATGATTCCTCTGAGGGAAGAGGCTGTGACGAGGTTTTGGGGGGCAAAGCAGTATTAGGAACATGTCAGATGCGTTCCATTAACGTAACAGCCTTTCCCTTTCGCCTCATTTGGCCTTTCCGTCTCATTTCCAGAAAATTTATCGTGGATATCGTTGAGGAATATTGACTTTTCCGAAATTTCCTTTGTAACTCTTCATCGAGCCTCTCATTTCTTAACCAGTCGTAATTTGCTGAAATCGATTAACCCTGCTGGGAATGCTGTATCCCATCACCCTCGACCCTAGTGTTCTCACTCTCTTGACAATTTTTAAATTTTATTCTTTTTTTTCTTCAGAAGGGTTTCTGGTTTAACTCCTCTCCAACAACTGAGTCAACAAATAGTGTCGCTAAATCACTGTAACATGGTTGAGTGCCATATTTTTTTCCGTGTGGTTGCGGACGGTAGATGCCCGCGCCATGTTGTGTGATGTCTGCGGTGTGCGAGTGCCTCAGGAAGTTTCTGACTTTTGTTGCCCGATGGCTATATTTTTTTTTATTTGCTGTTCATGACCTCATTAGGCTCTTGTGTGAGGTCTGGTAAATGCCCCCAGCCTGATAGTGGTGTGGGCGAGTATGCGAACATGTACACATATCTACAATTAAATACAAACGCATTACAGACATTCATATAAAAGGCTCGTCACGTATTCGGACAGAGGCTGATGCACGGTGTGAGGCGAATGGCAGGCCTTTGCCATTCGCTTGTTAACCGCTTGTCGTTTTAGTTGACATATGTTATAAAAGATAAAGAATAACGGTATTTCTTCCCCCTCAAAGAACACCCGCCAACTCGGACCATACTTTCAAAACGTGGTGAATATGGAAGTGCAAAAAAGGAATAAGTAAATGAGGAAAAATGGGGTTGTTGAATCCTCTGTCCCTCCTTAGTACTACGGAAGTGCCGAATCTTGAATGAGCGAATAATTTGCCGATATTGTTTTTAAGGTTCTGGAAGAAAACATTGGATTCATTGAATGTTCCAGCCGTTATAGTCATAGTTGTGTGCGTCATTACTTTGTGGTTTAAGGAATCTCTCTCTCTCTCTCTCTCTCTCTCTCTCTCTCTCTCTCTCTCTCTCTCTCTCTCTCTCTCTCTCTCTCTCTCTCTCTCTCTCTCTCTCTCTCTCTCTCTTAATTTTTATCAACAACTTCAAAGAAAACTCCCTTGCACGATGCCCGAGTGGGTGAAGAAAGGAAATGTTTAAATATTCAAAAGGTTAGTTCAGATGCAAAGGTGTCTTGATTCGCGGCATTTAAAAGTTTAGGGTGGAGAGAGAGAGAGAGAGAGAGAGAGAGAGAGAGAGAGAGAGAGAGAGAGAGAGAGAGAGAGAGAGAGAGAGAGAGAGAGAGAGAGAGAGAGAGAGAGAGATTGCATTGCAGCCTGCACTTATCAACGTAATGGATTAACTAGACCCTAAGGTGGTGCTTGGCAATCACATTAGTAGCGGAAAGAGAGGATTTAGATGCTGCTGGTATTTAGAGATTTGAAGAGAGGAAGAACATATATTTCAAAGTAAGGTCAGAAGTGAAGAGCTTTGTTACGAGAAGAGTGTAAATTACTTGAAAAAACAATGGCATTCCAGTTTCGAGCTTCAGTGAAAGTGGAGCTCCTTGTAGCACGAAGAACTCAAGGCTGAAGAGGAGAGGGGCAGAGTTTTCGTTAACATATAAATGGACGCACCATCTTGGAGGAGGAGGGAGCCAGAGCGAGGGACTCAATGGAAACAGATGTATCCGAAGCTGAGATACGAACTTTGCGGTTTAGTTCTCTGTAGAAGACAAACTGACCCCAAAATACGTTCCTGTCGCGAAGAAGGTTATTGGAAATATCGGGAGGAGCATAAAATGTTTTTTTTTCTTCAGTCGAGTAGATATAAGTAGGTAAAATTTTGTTGTATCAGTAGTTGTTAATTTGAAGCTTGGTACATTGATAGAGTTTAATTCAGCTAATAGGCATATATTTTTTTATTCCGGTAGTAGGTGATATATTGAGTTTTGGTCATATAATAGATGGATATAAGTATATGTTGTTAGCTCGTAGTTAAAATGTTTATCAAATATATACAGTTTTCTTCATTTCATGTGTAGAGGAATTTTGTTCAGTTAGTAGGTGAAGTTTTAGAAGGACTGCATTTCACTACACTATATCACTGCAGTCAATAAAATAAAGGATCAATAGCAAAGTGAGGACTATGAATATACTTTCTTAATCTCTGAGCGTCTTTTGAGAACACGACGCAGCTATATCGGGCATTGCACCGATGGACAGATCATTCGGTTTTGAGTTATAACCTAAACCGGCCCTAAATTACCGGATCCCGTATATTTCAACGATAATAAAGGGTTTAGATCAACTTGGGTCTCTCTCTCTCTCTCTCTCTCTCTCTCTCTCTCTCTCTCTCTCTCTCTCTCTCTCTCTCTCTCTCTCTCTCTCTCTCTCTCTCTCTCTCTCTCTCTCTCTCTCTCTCTCTCTCTCTCTCTCTCTCTCTCTCTCTCTCTCTCTCTCTCTCTCTCTCTCTCTCTCTCTCTCTCTCTCTCTCTCTCTCTCTCGAGCCGCTGAACACTCCCCTCCGCTGTTTTCTTACTCTTCCAAAAATCAACAACTTTTTTTGCACTTCACTTGAAACGAAAGACGGTTCAGACCAACATCTCGCTGACTTAAAAACTGTGGGTCGTTTCCTCACCCTCTTTTCCCCTATTCTTTCTTCATATCACTCAACCTCCCTTCCATTCCTCACCTTTTTTCCCTCCTCTTAACCCTCTTCTTTTTCCCTAACTGCACGACCTTCCCTCTCCTTCCTCACTTCGTCTCCCTTCACTGAGAACTCAACTCTTTCCTTCACTCTTCTTGCATACTCTCTTTCCTTTCTTACCCTCTTTCGCCTCTACTTCACTTTCCATTCCTTCATCCTTCACCACGACACCACCTTTTTGCCATCTGTACCACCTTCCATCCCTCCTTCTTCCCTTCCATTCCCATTCCCTTAGATTCCTTTCCCTTCTGTCTACTTGCCTTGATAGCCTACCTCTTCACAAACAGGCTCTTTATCGACCTAGTCACAGTGAAGTAAGATCCCTTAAATTCAGTTAATGGCTTCTCATATAATGGTGCGGAGGCCAATGCGCTCTGATAACCCTGGAAATATGTTAATGTCACCAATTTTAACTTTAGCGTGTCTCTGTTTTAGTATCTCCGTACCGGCAGAAGCTTGGCTATCTCTGGAAGGGTAATGGGTAGTGTGATTTAGTTCAGGGTATTAACGTACTGGCGATTATAATTACAGTCTTGCTAAGTTGTTGTATATTGTAGGCGAATGTCAACAACAACTATCTCAACCTGGTACTTTGATCGGTAATATGCGTGCTGGATGACCGGAGTGCAAACAGGGTAAAATGCGGTCAAATGAAAAAAACGAAAACTAAATTCCAAAGAGAAGAGAAGGAGAGATAGGGAAGAGGAGCAAATATTGATCTGAAGAGGAACATCATAAAATAAACTGAAGAACAGAAATGTTTACAGCCGCTGAGTCAGTAAGCTTACATAGTTGGATCGTTATATCCTGACCCGTTAAAATGCAATGGTTGAATGGTCCCAGCCATTTTCTTCCCCATTACCACGATACGCTCTTCACTAATTCCTTCATAAATTTTTGTGATTCCCATTTTGAATTCGTACCGAAAGAGATGCTCGGTCTATATTTATATGCTGTATGAAATGGTTGAGTTTCATCATTTAATTTTTCTTCTCGTAACTCTGGTTTTGAAATAACGTATTTTTAAAATTGTTCCTCTGTTTATTATTTTTGCACATTTTCCTCACATATTTCGAGAATATTATTATCAACACCTTATGCATCGGTGCAATTCACAAGGGAATATTTGTTCAGTTTCTGAAAAAATATGTTTTTCACTGATAAAGTGACCTCCCACTGTTTTTTTCAGCGGGTATTTCACGGGAACGATTTTGGTTGAGCAGGCCCCGTCTGTAAGGAATTGCTGACAGATGGGACTCTGCTCATGGAGCATAGGGGGTACTAGAGCAAACCAGGCTGGAGCTATTTTCTGCTTCTCAGGCA
Source organism: Eriocheir sinensis (assembly GCF_024679095.1). NCBI lineage: Eukaryota > Metazoa > Arthropoda > Malacostraca > Decapoda > Varunidae > Eriocheir > Eriocheir sinensis. The sequence goes on from NC_066553.1 coordinate 6,883,467, forward strand.
GCCCGCTCACCTTAGCCCGGGCGCCTCGCTTCACCCTGATTCGCCGGTGTAGCGTGAAAAATAGTTACCCATAATAAACTGTTGCCTCCCATCTACGCGTGCGTGGCCCCGCCCCTTCTCTCTCTCTCTCTCTCTCTCTCTCTCTCTCTCTCTCTCTCTCTCTCTCTCTCTCTCTCTCTCTCTCTCTCTCTCTCTCTCTCTCTCTCTCTCTCTCTCTCTTTTCCTTTATCTCTTTCTCTCTCAAAGTCCCGCAGCAAAGTGTGCCAAAGGTGTGACAGGGGAGAGCATGAAACAGTTGAGGACATGACGCTGGAATGTGAGAAGTATGAGCGAGAAAGAATGGAGATGATGAGGATAATCCTACCTGAAATGGGCTGTGTGAGATGAAAGAAGAGGTTGAAAGGACAGGGAGAGAATGGATGTTGCTGCTGCTGAGCCTGTGGGGAGACGACTGAGAGGAGGACTGTGGCAGTGAAAGAGTTCCTAGAGAGAATGTGTTATGTTAGGAGTAGGGAGTAGAATGTATAATGGGTACTGTTTGTTTCTGTGTGCTATTTTGTTTTTTAGGTGTTGCCGTTACAGAGGCCTGACAAGGAAGAAATCCCAAGTCACCTGTAAGACCAAGATTAAGATCAGGCATTGCGTGATGGGAGACGCGAGGCCTCCGTGCTCTGCCGAGTCTGGGAGCAGACTGGCCGAGCCGGGCCACGCATGCGCAGATGGGAGGCGACAGCTTGTCACGTGCTACTGTTTTTCACGCTACACCTGTAGGTTCTTATGCCTCTCCCACCTCAATGACGTCATCAGCCTCAAACTCGCTCTCCCCTCTCCTCTCTTCTCCTCTCTCTCTCTCTCTCTCTCTCTCTCTCTCTCTCTCTCTCTCTCTCTCTCTCTCTCTCTCTCTCTCTCTCTCTCTCTCTCTCTCTCTCTCTCTCTCTCCCTCCTTTTTGTACTACTTTGAATTTTCATATGTAGCTTCATGGACTGATTTTACAACGTGTCCGGTCGACTTAGAATGACTGAATTTCAAGTGGATTTACGACGTCATCTGCTCCACAGAGATCAGTTGAATAAAGGCGGGTACACAGCTGTTGTGTTTCCACCTCTCGTATCATCGTTCTGGATCAACCAGTGGTAAGATACAGGGCAACAGTGTATTGTGTCCACTTGTGTTTCCACTTCTCGTATCATCGTTCTGGATCAACCAGTGGTAAGATACAGGGCAACAGTGTATTGTGTCCACTTGTTGTGTTTCCACTTCTCGTATCATCGTTCTGGATCAACCAGTGTATTGTATATTGGCAACAGTGTATTGTGTCCACTTGCTGCATGCCAGCGTGTCGTCTCATCGTTACGTGTTGCAGCCACGGTCTGCCCCCCGTGTCATAACAGGACTGCTTCTATTTTGTGTTTGGAGTAATGAGTTCTCTGCAGTTGGAGGAGGCTTCGTACATTTTTATTCTTTATAATGTAGTCAGCAAACGGAAAAGAAAAAGCCACGGCGTTGGTGAGTTTCAAAACTCTGTCCAAGTAGGGAGGTGTACAGTGATCAAGTGTATCGGCTGCATTTTTTTGCGTCCAGGCTATAGTGGCAAAAGACTTTCTTGGTGGGGCCTACTGGCGGCCCCAGTCTGTTAGTGGCAAAGGCATTTTTTTATGGTGACGTCATCATGCCTGGCTCATGCTGCCCCCCGGAGCTCCATTTGATCCTCTTGTGAGTTTCACTTAGAGTTCATGTCGATAGATGGTCATCAGGACAGCATGTGGGTAGTCTTAGGCCACTCAGCAATGGCTGAAAATTATCAGCTTGTAGCAGCGGATGGCACTTGGTCCGGGGTCCTACAGGACACTGCGCCCGCACGCTGACCACTTAGCATATGGGAGCACCAAACTGATTTCCACTTTTTTTTTTTTATGTTCGGCCTGCTGCACCGGTAGCCTAACTTGAGGGGCCTGGTGGTTAGCCCCAGCCTTTCGTGATGCAGGCAAGTGTTTTTAGTTGCGCCATCTTGTTTTGCTAATGCTGCCCCCGGAACTCATTTTTGCTCCACTGTAGAGAGTTTTTCTAGAGTCCGGGATAATAGGTGGTCTTTAGGATAGCATGCAGGTAGTTTTAAGCCGCTTGATGATAACTAAAATTGCCCCCCAGGACACCGCGCCCGCACGTTGACCACTCAACCACCGCCTTCCTATTTCCCTATCTTGAATAGAAAATTGCAAAAAAGACACTACATTCAGAAAGCACTGCCCGTTCAGGAAAGGCTGGGACTACCACTACGCTTTTTGGCCTCCAGTGATCAATACACCAGCTTGCAGTACCTTTTGAAAATTTACAAGCCGGCAGTTAGTAATCTCCGAAGTGTGAGGTGCCATTGCTTCACATTGGAAAAAAAAAGATTACACAAACACACGCGTTCACAAATGCGGCTCAGTACATTCGGCCGTCACGGCAGGAATGGAAGTGTAGAGGAACGGTGGCGCTCCCCGTCCACACGAGGCTATGCGAGTTATGTAGCTTTCCTTTGATGTGACGGCAACAGACCGATAAATGGCGGATCGAGCCCGTTGCGTATCTTTGTATCATATTTTGACACAACGGTGGAACGCTTCCCGCCCACAGTGATACGCAACGATGATACGCTACATAGATACGCAACAAGTGTGTACCCGCCCTACCTCGCAGAGCCTCGTGTGGACGGGGCGCCACTGTCCTGCTGCACTTCCATTCCTACAGTGGACGACAAATGTACAAAGCCGCATTGTGAACACGTGTGATTGTGTGCTATTTTTTTCTTTCAAAGCGGACAAAAGGCTAGCCAGACAGGGCACGGTAAAAAATAGCACGAGACAGAGAATGAGAGAGCAAGGTAAAGATATAAGAACTAATCAAGGCTCACTACAGTAAAAAGTAAACAGGTGTAGGACACACGTAACAACAAGGATATCAGGATAAGGAGGGGGTGGAGAATGGGACGAATCCTCAGAGGTGCAAGAGGGACTATAGGATTTGCTGGGTGTCTGTAGGGAGTCCATCCTAGTCCTATCTTGGACGAGGTACTCTTGTGGAGATTGGGTTCGTCTTAGGCTGAGGCTTACTTTGTCTCGGTGGATTTTCATTGGTAAATATACTGCCAGGAAACGTTAAAAAAAATACATAGGAGGAGGAAAAGAATAAATGAATGGTGAGATCGAGGCACTGAAGAGCAGGCAGCAGAAAGCCTGTTGGTTTATAAGGAAACTGCCTGCTTCACTGCTTCACTGGCCTGCAGAATATATTAAACCACATGACCTGTATATGTGCGGGAGCGTTATGTTTACTCCCGTCGCAACAAAGAACGGTAAAGGCAATTATTATGGAAAATTATTATGGCACTAGCGTTTCTGCAGGAATGTTCATGACTATGTTCGAAGGAAAACGCTCTTCCGATATCCAAGCCTAATGCATCGCCTCACAAGAAACGGGAGACCTTTATTTTCAGGGTCAGTCTTGTTAAAAGCTAAACAAAACTTGCAGTGGTTGACAACTCAGGTACTTGAAGACCTTTATTAAATCTCCCCGTAGTCGTCTCTTACAGCTTTAGGAACTTGAGTCGGTCTTCATACAAATGTTGCTTCGACCTTGATGTATTTTCGTTGCGCGTCTGTGTACTATCTTTAGTAATTAGGTGTTCCTCTTGTGAACAGGGAACCAAAACTGCATTATGAGTCCCAGGTGGCCATACCAACGATTCATACAGCGATAACATTACTCCCGCCGGCAAACACACCACGCTCCTCGCTTTTAACTCCGAGCACGGTATCAACTATTTTTACAGGCAGACTTAGACTGCCGTGCGTGTTTCAGACCAGTGATGATAATGACCACGGGATCCGATTAAGTGATCCCAAGATAATATTAAATGACCCCAGGATCTGAAATACAAAACGAGGAGGAGGAGGAGGAGGAGGAGGAGGAGGAGGAAAAATAAGAAAAATGGAGGAAGGAAAAGAAGATGGTTATGATGAATAGGAAAGGGATAATAATAATAATAATAATAATAATAATAATAATAATAATAATAATAATAATAATAATAATAATAATAATAATAATAATAATAATAATAATAATAATAATAATAATAATAGTGATAATATTGATGATAATAAAAAGAGATGGCGGAGGAGGAGAAGAAAAAGAAGGAGGATGAGGAGGAGCTGGAGAAGGGGCAGGAGGAAATGGAGGAGGAGGAGGCAAAAGAGAGAGGGAAAAAAAAGATGGAGCAGAGGAAAGAAAAAGAAGATGAAGAACAAGAAAAATATAAAAAGCAAGATGATGGAGATGAATAACAATAGTAATAATAATAGTAATAATAAAAATAAGAAGTACAAGAACAAGAACAGGAAGAAAACTCACAAAGGGTAGGAAGGAGCACATTAGGAGCAGAAGAAAAAAAAGAGAAAGAAGAGGAGTTTGAGGAGGAAGACGAGAAGAGGCGACGCAAAAGAGGAGAGAAACACCAGAAGTAAAACATCAGAGGAGAGAGGAAGAACAGGTAACAGCGATCGTTGTTATATACGGCGGAGAAGACTGAGTAAAAAGATTGGAGGGGAGCAGGTGCCGTTTGGGAGGGACGAGGGGAAAGGTTTTAACGGTCTGAATAGGGGAGCGAAACGGAGATAAAAAAAAAGGTTGTATCATAGAGATTAAAGATAAAGAAGTATGTAAATGAGCGCGACTGGAGAGGTTAATAAACAAAGAGACGTTAAATAATCTACAACGAGAGAGGGAGGGAGTGAGACGAGGAGAAGGATGCTGAGTCGAGTGCCGAACAATCAATGTCAAGGGAAACGTGAGTAATAAAGAACACCGGGCCATTTTAATCTTACGTGTCTTTAATGATAAAAAGGAAATGTACTTAAAAACAGCCATTGCATATTATTTCAGCTTGCCTTGAGGAGAGAAAAAAAGCCTCACGTTTTCGTATGGAGGAAGATTAGAAAAAAATGAAGTCAACCGTCCCATTCTAGGGCATGAAAGGAGATACGTAAAAAAGGAATAGAATGATAAGGAGGAGCAGAGGTAAGTGAAGGAGGAGGTAAAAGAGAAAAAAGAAAGAAGACACATAAGAAAAAGGAGATGAAGAAGAAGAAGAAGAAGAAGAAGACGAGTAAAAATAAGAAGAAAATGAGGAGGAGAGAGAGAGAGAGAGAGAGAGAGAGAGAGAGAGAGAGAGAGAGAGAGAGAGAGAGAGAGAGAGAGAGAGAGAGAGAGAGAGAGAGAGAGAGAGAGAGAGAGAAATTTACTTCTGTCCTAACCAAATAAAAAGGTCAGGAAAATATCAAGCACGCAATAAAAGTCTCGTGTCCGGGTGAAGAGCAGTGTGTTAAAATTAATTGCCGGTCTCATTCTCCCGCCCATTAAGTATAAGTCATTGTCAGCCACGTAAAACACCGTGATATTCATTGTTCGGTGGCGTTAATTAGAGCATTAGGAGCTGTTGATCGTTGCTTACGTCACTGTAACTCTTTCCGTGTACCGTGACGGGCGGGATCAGCGGGGGGAAGCGTCGTGGACAAAGGCAGACGGATCGAGTCCTCTGATGGTTGGGACGGCTGCGGACGCCCTGGAAGGAGAGGAATGGACTTTCATGAATTCTGAGACAGAGACAATAAATAACAGGAGAATATATATAGGAGAGATGTGCTTTTGAGAGTGCTGAGCAAAGGACGGAGAATAAAAGTAGGAGTATTGATATAAAAGGAAACTGGAGGACTTTATATGAGAGGAGGGTTGTGAGAGGGTATTGAGACAGACGAGGAATGAGTAGTAGTAATTAGGAGGACGAGTAGGAGTAGATGCAACATGAGAGGTAAGGACTTTATGTGAGAGGAGGGATGTGAGTAGGTGTTGAGATTGTACAAAAACTAGGCGTGTAGGGAGAAAAGGAGATTGGGGGATTTTTTCCACGCCTAGGGACAAAGAGGAGGCGGAGTGATGGTGGTGTGAAAGGAAGGGAAAGTGAATTTGTGTTTTTTGTGTTGTGAGAGAGAACAGAAAAGTGGGAAAAGCTGTATCGAGAGGAAGAGAAAAATAAGGCTTTGTATTTGTACCGGAAATTGAAGAAGAGTGGGAGTAGACGTCACGTAGAAATGAAACAGGGTAGATTTCTTTGTAGAGGGAAGATGCGCCACTATAAACACTTGCCTGCGCCATGATGGGCTGGGGCCGAACACCATCCAGGCCCCTCAAGCAAACCTACCGGCGCTATAGGCGTAGACGTAAAGAAAAAAAAATGCGTTGGGAGAGACCGGACACATCTCACTAAACGAGGAATGGAAGGGATAGATCAGGAGAGAGGCCCGAACAGATGAAAGGGAAGATAGATTCATGAGAGAGGTGGAATACATTATCTGTGAAGACACTTGACGTTGCCAGATTGTCGTACTCTGCCTCCCATGTTTGCCGATTTAAGACCCCAAAACTGCCTCCTCGACCCCAATAACTGTCTTTATATATAGTTATCGTTAAAATGGTTAATTTTTTGGTGTTTTTTGGCAATAGCTATGACTCAGAAACCGGTATATACGAGGCTCTGAGTAGACTGAGTACGATAATCTGGCAATGGTGGGTAGAGGTCTTGCGATTGGCAGAGAACAAGAGTTTTTCAGGGAACTGTTAATATATTTTTCACAATGCTGGAATTATAACTGCTTTCTGTTTTATAAAATTTTGAAGCAAGTGAGAAGCTATAATAACTTTTCAAATATAAATGATGCCGTATAGGAAAACAATTAGTGTGCACATAGATCATATATGAAAAGTCAGACATAGCGCATGACGACTGCAAAGAAAACCCTATACATCACCAATCCATTAGCCGGCAGGACGCGTAATGTAGAGAGTTCAAGCATCATTCCAGACCCATCCAAAATTAGACACAGACTGACCCCCCCCCCCCCCACACACACACACACAGAGCCATAATAATTCCGGACATATTCCTAGGACCTTAACGAAAAACTAGTGTGTTACTTTGAAAACAGCTAATAGGTATCGTCGCTGCTTAGTGCGTTATTTGACGCTGAGCCGGAATCAATTATGGACGTGTCGCTCCTCAGTGATGGGGTGTGTGTGGGGGGGTTGGGGGGTAGGGTTGTGGCTCTCCATCTGGGTGGCTGGCTGTGTGGAGGGGCTTCGTTCCTTGTGGATGGTGTGTGGCTAGGTGATGTTTGAGGAGGGGTAAAAGTTTATGGCTGGCTGTCTGGGAGTCTGTATGGATAGGTTGGTTTGTACTCGGTTGACGGGCTGGAGTTGAAAGGGCAGGGGAGAAAGGAGGGGCTGACTCGTTTGTTGAGGCGGGTGGGAGATGTGTGGCTGGCTGACTGGGTGGTTGAGTGGCTGGTTGATTGGCTGGGTGAGTGGCTGGCTTACAGGCTGGATGAATCTCTGGCTAATTGGCTGGATGAATGACTGGCTGACTTGGTGAATGAGTGGCTTGTTGATTTGCTAAATTGTTGACTGGCTGAAGGTCCTGCTAGTGTATTGTATAGCTTGTTGGAGATGGACAGGAAATGGCTGGCTGCCTGACTGGTTGGCTGACTGACTGAAGGTGATGTTTGTCCGGCTAGCGTACTGAATAGCTGGGTGGAGAGGGATAGAAGTGGGCTGGCTGGGTGGTTGTGGAGTGGTTAAAGAGTGAGAGTGGGAGTGGTATTGTAGCAGCTAGTAATGCACCGCGCTTGGGAGTGGTGACAGGTTGATTTTATGTTAGTCAAGGGGCGTGTTCTGAGTCTGCCGTGTGAATGGCGGTAGTGGTGGTGAAGGTGGAGGTGGTGGTGATAAGTGTGTTTTCCGATAGTGGTGGCGTAGTAAAGGTAATATACGAGTGGTGGTAGTGATACTGAGGGTGGTAGTAATAGGTGGCCAGGTTGTGGTTATGGAGGTGAAGGTGATGATTGTGAAAGTGATGATTGTGGAGAGTATGGTCGAGTGGCGGTGGCGGTGCTGGTTTTGATGGTGGTGATCTTAATGGTAGTGGTGATGTCAGGAGTGCTTATGAGGGTAGTGATGGTGGTGTAGTGGTGGTGGTGGTGGCTTTGCTTCAGCTACTGATGATGATGATGATGATGACGGGTGGGGGTGGTGATGACGAGGGTGGTAATAGGTGTCCGAGTGGTGGTACTGATACTGAAGGTGGCAGTTGGTAATGAGTGTTCAGGTGATGGTACTGCTGCTGCTGGTGGTGGTGGCGGTAGTGGCGTTGGTGTTCATGGTGGTGGTGGTGGCGGTGGTGGCGTTGGTGTTCATGGTGGTGGTGGTGGCGGTAGTGGCGTTGGTGTTCATGGTGGTGGTGGCGGTAGTGGCGTTGGTGTTCATGGTGGTGGTGGTGGCGGTGGCGTTGGTGTTCATGGTGGTGGTGGTGGCGGTGGTGGCGTTGGTGTTCATGGTGGTGGTGGTGGCGGTAGTGGCGTTGGTGTTCATGGTGGTGGTGGTGGCGGTAGTGGCGTTGGTGTTCATGGTGGTGGTGGTGGCGGTAGTGGCGTTGGTGTTCATGGTGGTGGTGGTGGCGGTGGCGTTGGTGTTCATGCTGGTGGTGGTGGCGGTAGTGGCGTTGGTGTTCATGGTGGTGGTGGTGGCGGTAGTGGCGTTGGTGTTCATGGTGGTGGTGGTGGCGGTAGTGGCGTTGGTGTTCATGGTGGTGGTGGCGGTAGTGGCGTTGGTGTTCATGGTGGTGGTGGTGGCGGTAGTGGCGTTGGTGTTCATGGTGGTGGTGGTGGCGGTAGTGGCGTTGGTGTTCATGCTGGTGGTGGTGGCGGTAGTGGCGTTGGTGTTCATGGTGGTGGTGGTGGCGGTAGTGGCGTTGGTGTTCATGGTGGTGGTGGCGGTGGTTGCGTTGGTGTTCATGCTGGTGGTGGTGGCGGTAGTGGCGTTGGTGTTCATGGTGGTGGTGGTGGCGGTGGTGGCGTTGGTGTTCATGGTGGTGGTGGTGGCGGTAGTGGCGTTGGTGTTCATGGTGGTGGTGGTGGCGGTAGTGGCGTTGGTGTTCATGGTGGTGGTGGCGGTGGTGGCGTTGGTGTTCATGCTGGTGGTGGTGGCGGTAGTGGCGTTGGTGTTCATGGTGGTGGTGGTGGCGGTATTGGTGGTGGTAGTGGGGAACGTGATGTCCCGGTGGCGGTGATGCTGGTAGTGGTAATGGGAGTCTCGGTGATGGGGTGATGGTAGTTGAGGTGGTGGTGGTGGTTATGGTTGTTGGAACATTATGATGGCCCTGGTGATAAGAAAAGGTGTAGGCACACACGAGTCCCGTGCCCGCCGAGACGAGTCCCACAATGTAGAACGGCATCTGATAAAAAGAAAAACTCCCACCCACATGTTTACACGTTCCCTTGTTTTGGAAATGCAACTCCAAAATTATGTAAATGCAAATTTAACACAACGACTTTCTCGGCTGTGTCCATAACAACCCACGAGAGACAGACGGATGCAAAGGTGCAAATGTAATATGGCACGACGCCAACGGTGTCAACAATACACAGGCAACACGTCTTAAGATTAGACTTCAATATGTAATTAAAATTTCCGCTCCAAAACCATAACAGCAATATTACATATTGCCTACGCCGCTGCAATTTTGAGAAGCAACAACCTGCACTGAATTTCGTGTGTCATTCTGATCTGGCAATTTAGCAAACCCATATATATATATATATATATATATATATATATATATATATATATATATATATATATATATATATATCTTTTTTTTTTTTTTTTTGGACGACGTGGGTTTGAATCCTCCGCTACCACCTGGGATTTTTCAGTCACTTCCGAGTGGCTTAAGACTACCCACTTGCTGTCCTGAAGCCCACCCATCAACCCGGACTCCAGAGGAAACCATCCGAGTGAATCAAGAAGGAGCTTCGGGGGGCAGCATGAGCCAAGAAAAGATGGCGCCACTATAAAACACTTGCCTGCGCCATGACGGGCTGGGGTCGACTTCCATCCAGGCCAATCAAGAAAGCCTAACGGCGGTATAGGCTGGCATATATATATATATATATATATATATATATATATATATATATATATATATATATATATATATATATATATATATATATATATATATATATATACACACACACACACACACACACACACACACACACACACGTTGGATACTACAACATAACACGAAAATATTAAGAGTTGAATTAACCACAAGAACAGTGGCAGGCACTTGTGGAGCAGTGAGACTCGCACACATGAAGTTGAGAATGACGTGTTCAGACTCTAGTGTGAGAGTTGTGCTCCACAGTATGGTGAAGGAATTCCTAAATTTAAGTGAAAACAGAGCAGTAGCCTGCTACACCTCGCATGCCGGCAACACGGCGCGTCACTCCTCTAAGTACTTGTCAGCAGTAGCTGGCCCCGTCCTCTGCTTCGGATGGGGGTGCCGGACAGTGCTTCGAGTTTAGAAATGATACATGATAGAAAATCATTTAAATCAGTGAAGGTTTCAGTTTTAATAAATACCTTACATAACACCTCTTATCAACCTTAAATCCCGAGCCATGTTCCCTGCAGTGGGATCGTTTAAGCGGCTCCAAGATGCATGTCATAATAATAATATATTCCGCTGTACTTAGTTCGAAGCACTCTGCCCAGGCTGTGAGCGGTGAGAGGCAGGAAATCATCTGTCAAGGCGCCAGTAGCCCCCAGGCCGCGGTGGTGGTGGTGCAGTTTGTTCTTTACTGTGTGTGCGTTATTGTGTCTGCGACGTGTCATCCGTTACTGTGGCCCTGAACCCATGGGGCGAGAAACACAGCCACGCCGGTGAGTGTTCAGTCTTATACGTTGGCCGTATTTGCTTTCATTATGAGGGAATGAGGAAGACCTTCACTCCTCCTTACACATACTACAATATCGAAATGTGTCCACACACACACACACACACACACACACACACACACACACACACACACACAGGTTTATGATTTGTATTTGCATGTTTATCAAATATCCGCGAAAATTTAAGTGGCTACTTTATCGTGTAATTACTTTTGCGGGCAATTAGGAAATTACAGTTTGGAATTAAGTAGAAACGCAATAACGTATATACACTATAGTGTATTGAAACAACTACTTAGTGTTTTTGTGTGCCCTTGAGCGGTTTCGTTTGCTGTAAAACAATCAGGCAGCACTCAAGTAATTAACAATACATAGGACAGTTCATGATACGGAAAGTGAACTAAACGAGGAGTGGTCCATGGGTTTTTAATGGTAATTTTTCGAGTGCTTTCCTCCTCTAATTCACTATTTGGGAATAAAACGAGAGAAATATAATATAGTGGCTTATATATCCATTTGCTTTACAGAACGGTTAGGTTACCTGTTTTCACTTTGGAAACTAGTACCACTGGTTCAATTGCTTTCAGGGTATTTATAATTAGTGTGTGTGTGTGTGTGTGTGTGTGTGTGTGTGTGTGTGTGTGTGTAAGAGAGAGAGAGAGAGAGAGAGAGAGAGAGAGAGAGAGAGAGAGAGAGAGAGAGAGAGTATGTGACATGGGGAAACTGTATTATTCTAGTGTTTGACCATACTCACGCCGCTCACCAAAACAGCATTCCGGTGCATGTGTTGTGGCTCTTCGGCGCCTCATTATACAGGCAAGGGGCGGCAGCTCATTGTATAGGAGCGTCATCAGGTGTGCACTCGCTGAGTTAATTGGGTACAATGCTGTTATGATCTAATTCCGACGTCATGAATGTGTAGGTGAGAGGATAGAAAGGAATGGAATACTGATTTTTTAACAATGAACGGTAAAGGTTGCAGACATGCGTGAGTGATTTGCAACAATATGCTGTAAAAGTTGTTTGCCGGAGTGACTTAAACAGTGAAGAGGAAATGTTACCTATGAGTGATTTGTAAGTGTAGAGAAGAGTTTGCCGACAAGTAATTTACAAGTGCTTGCAAGTGATTAGTTTACAAGTTTGTTGAAAAAAGGTTGCGCGCGAATGATTTACAGCTCTGGAGGAAAAGTTGCCTATTAGTGATTTACAACACTATAGAAGGAAGGTTGCCTGACTTTCGAATATGTAGGGAAAGGTTGCCTGCGAAAATTCTGCGTCAGTATTTTGAGGAAAGGAAAAAAAAATAACCTGCAGATGCGCAAGTAGGCATACACACACACACACACACACACACACACACACACACACACACACACACACACACACACACACAATCACAAAAATGTTATTCAATATAAATTCACCGACGCGGCATCGCTATTCTCCCTTTTGCCTTTTTCTCCGGCCACCCTCGCAAACTAGAGCCCTCATCCTCTTCTTTTATTTCTGCCCTGCCATCCCTCTGTCCCATCTGCCAGCCCTCCGCCAATTCAGAAACATTAAATTTACTTGCATAACCCAGTTTCCTCGTGTACAAAGACGTCTTGATTGGGTTCTGACAGGCTATTATAATGTTTTCTCCCGATCTACCCTGGAATCCTGTGTATTGATCAGCGTCGTGGGATGGGCATTAATTATTGGCGAGGGGAAGGGTCTGCGGGGCTCATGGGCTGGATTTAGATCTCTCTTATTCGTGCATGAATTTAATACCTGAAAATAAGTCAGTTTGAATATTGAGTACCAGGTTGGGTTATGACTGAGGAGGACAAGAAGGAGGGACAGAAGGGAAGGTTTCATCGGTGACAGAGGAAGTATTTTTTTCTCTACTGACATGTTAATTTTGGTCTCTTGAAGGAATACAGTTTCTTGGCAGAGAGAGAGAGAGAGACAGAGACACAGACAGAGACACACAGAGACACACAGAGACACAGACAGACACAGACAGAGCACAGAGAGAGAGAGAGAGAGAGAGAGAGAGAGAGAGAGAGAGAGAGATTTAAACACGGAAATTAATTGAAGATAAACGTTTCCTTTCACGGCAGAACTTCAGTCTTCTTAGGAGCCAGGCAGCCTGAAGCTTACTGGAGGACGTGAAAAAGACGTTTAGAGGGGTGTAAGGGAGTGAGGGTGAGGAAGGGACAGGGAGAGGAACGGGAAGAGGTAAACAGCGAGAGTTGGTGGCAGTCAGCAGCATAAAGGGGCTATTACACTGGGCAAATATTCCGTGGATCTTCAGTCAAACCACCATTTCTGCTAACGTGGTTTTCATTTGTTTCTCGTTATTGCTGGTGATGATGATGGTGAGTAATACCGTCGTCCTTCAGTGAAATCTACCGTAGCTTTGGAAGATCGTGGACACGTCAGAAAACCACGAAAATATAAGAACCACGCCAGCGGAAAGCGTGGTTTGACTGAAGATCCACGGAAAGTTTGCCCAGTGTAATAGCCCCTTAACGTGGGTATATAGAGTCGGGTAGAAGAATCAGAATTGTCACCGGAAAGGAAAGCAAAACAGATATGAGAGGAGAGGAGAGGTTTTTAGGAGTTTCTGTGATGTGCGGAGACAGGTTGGTGAGGCTGGACGCCGGTTAATTTTCGCAGTAAGAATATAAAAATAGCAAATGGTAATGGTGTTACGTAATCTACTGATCAGTACAAGTACAAAAAATTCAATTTATTCAGCTCCCTCTCCACGTGACTGTTCGCCGCCTCGCTACAGTCGCCTTCCAGAGTAAGACAACGCGGGGCGGTGGACAATTTTTTTTCTTTTGGTTTCTGTGAGTATCCATATTTTTTTTCTGATTGACATCATCCCGTTCTCTATTTCATCCATCTTCCTTCTGGCTAATTTCTCCTCCCCGTCCCTTTACTCGACTTATTTCTTGCTGTCTTTGACTTATTATCTCTCACACACACACACACACACACACACACACACACACACACACACACACACACACACACACAGCTGTAATGGATATGACAAAGTTTTGTTTCATACATGCACTGCTAATATTTATTAAACATGTAATCAATATATACCGTTGTCAGTCATCTCTGACAATTTCATTAGGCTTTAATATATTTGGGAATGGAAGAAATGTGATTGGTGACCTTTGATATTTGAAAAAAAAAATGGAATCTCTCTCTCTCTCTCTCTCTCTCTCTCTCTCTCTCTCTCTCTCTCTCTCTCTCTCTCTCTCTCTCTCTCTCTCTCTCTCTCTCTCTCTCTCTCTCTCTCTCTCTCTCTCTCTCTCTCTCTCTCTCTCTCTCTCTCTCTCTCTCTCAGATATGGATATTGAATAATATTAGTTCATTTTTATCTATACAAGTGCTCCAGAGATTTTGACGTTGAATATATATATATATATATATATATATATATATATATATATATATATATATATATATATATATATATATATATATATATTTTTTTTTTACGTCGTTGCCTGTTAGTGTTTATAGTGGCGCGCTATATATATATATATATATATATATATATATATATATATATATATATATATATATATATATATATATATATATATATATATATATAATTCAACTAGAATATATGTTTGGGAATGGAAGAAATACGAATATTTCAAAGTTTTACCGTCAGAAAATTTAAATCATTTTCCACTGAAAGTATGCAAAAAAAGATAGAAAAACCAATCTGTGGATTGGCGGGTAGGTGTGTCGAGGCTAAGGCGGAATACAGGACAAGGCAGGCAGAGCAGGGCCTACTGGGGCGGGACGCAGGGGAAGGGAAGGCACGGCAAGACAAGAAAAACAATGCGACGAGAAAGAAAGGGCAAAGAGAGACAGGAAAGAGAAGAGAAACCAAGGGAAGGAAGGGGAAGGGAACGAAACGCGAAGAAAGCGAAGGAAACCCAAGGGAAAGTGGGACCAATGAAAGGAAGAGAAGAGACAAAGCAACATTAGCAAAGGAAATTGAAAGAAACGAAAAGGAAGGGAAAGAGGGAACGGGGGAGAGGGCAGGGTAAGGCAAGGCAAGGAGAAGGACGTCAAGGGAATGGATGTGTAAAGTGTGCACTGGGCAAATTTTCCGTGGATCTTCAGTCAAACCACGATTTCTGCTAGCGTGGTTCTCATTTGTTTCTTGTTATTGCTGATGATGATGATGGTGAGTAATACCGTCGTCCTTCGGTGAAATCTACTGTAGCTTTGGAAGATTGTGGACAAGTCAGAAAACCACGGAAATAGGAGAACCACGCCAGCGGAAATCGTGGTTTGACTGAAGATCCAGGGAAAATTTGCCCAGTGTAATAGCCCCTTAATTAAACAGCACTGTGCCGCAGCCCTCTTCAAGGACACTCTGATAATTAACCTGAATTGTGCTTGATAATTATCGGACCGCCGCCGCCACCACCACCAGTAGCAAACACTACCACACTCACCACCACCACCACCACAACCCCCCCACTCACCCCCAACAACACCACCACCACCGCCACGCCGGTCTCACCATTACCCCAACAGCATGCACTCTACTTTATTCTCGTTAGTCTATCGTGTCACAACGCTTACTAAAAAGGATGAAAAAACTATTTATATCATGTCATAATACTTTTTTATTTGCGGTCAGGGTTATGCAGGATGTGAGGTGGAGCTTAGTTTCTTCCGTGATTTTTTTCTTAGTCATTTATGCTGCTCCATATTTTTTTTGCAATCACGCATCTCTCCATACCTGCAAGGCAACCATGAAAAAAAATCTGATCCTAGGAGTGCAGAAAATAAAGTATAAATAATCACTTATGTAATTTTAATTGTAGAAATCCTGGTTGCACTAATTAATATATCAAAAAGTTTAGACTCAAAATTAAAAACACGTGGAAGTGGATCGTAGGTGTCGTCAGCCTTGTCACTTACACTGCGGCGGACTTGCTCGCCTATTTTCTTTTTGCATATATATCATGTTCTTCTGTCACACTAGGAGGATAGCCTTCACGCAGTTTAAGTTTGTGAACTGCCCAGCTTTATAAAAGAGCAAACTATTCATCACTCGGTAAGGGTTTCCAGGCAAAGGGCGCGTACTTTTCTGAGGGTAACGTGAGGGCAAGGGAGGCACGAATTTATCTACGGGAAATGGCTGCATTGTAAGCAAGTGCATATTTAAGGCTGTAGTGGAATTTTAATGAAATACTTCAGCTCCGCTTATTATCATCAACTTCTTCAGGAGAACGAATTATCATTATCTCAATAGTTCGAATAAATTCATAATTAAAGGAGACTTTCAATAAAACAGATACTACAGAAGTGTGACGGCTGCGAAAATAGCTACAAAAGGGCGTCACATTGAAACCCTTGAGATTCTCCCGGAGGCTAACGGTGGTCCCGCAGAGGGCAGAAAAGAGGGACATAAAGATATACTGTTTTGTTTCTGTCACCCTTCTCAGTCTGACCGCCTGAGAAAGTCATGTAGTGTGTGGCGGCATGCCCAAACAAATCGCACGTATGACTTTATTGGTAGAGTAAATATCAATTTTCATATCGATATATAAAGACAATTTTTGCCCTCTATGCTTCTATATCTTTTTTTTTCTTAACACGGTAGCAGCGACGGGTCAAATTTGTGCCATGGTTTAACCCCCCTAAAATAGATGATACATAAACTGATCACAAATGCTTCGATATATATTATGAAATGGTTTGTGTGAGGGGTGATTTTTTCTCATTTTTCTCGCTTAGAGGGACCATTAAGAAGCATGATCCCTGCTGCTACCGGGTTGATAAGAGCATCCTATTGATTGCATTTTCTCTTGTTTTCACATAGACCCAGGTACGTCTGCTCTTACTAAAAAAGAACTTGGGTAGAGTAGGCCGAGGGAGAGGAGGGCGGGACGAGGTAACATTGCGTTGCTGCATCTGCCGCCCCTCCAATCAAGGGGATTTAGTTTCACCTCACAAATTTGTCAGCTTTTAGCGACCGTTTTGTCTGTGTTCATCCCTGGAGCTGCATAGCGTGACAATTCCACCGTTCTCTCTCTCTCTCTCTCTCTCTCTCTCTCTCTCTCTCTCTCTCTCTCTCTCTCTCTCTCTCTCTCTCTCTCTCTCTCTCTCTCTCTCTCTCTCTCTCTCTCTCTCTCTCTCTCTCTCTCTCTCTCTCTCTCTCTCTCTCTCTCTCTCTCTCTCTCTCTCTCTATCTCTCTCTCTCTCTCTCTCTCTCTCTCTCTCTCTCTCTCTCTCTCTCTCTCTCTCTCTCTCTCTCTCTCTCTCTCTCTCTCTCTCTCTCTCACTTTTTAATCAAGGGTATAGTACGAGGAGGAAGTGGGTTAGTGGTGAGGTACAGGTGGGGAATAGGAAAGACAGTAGGAGTGTGCAGTTGTATGGTGTAGGTTCGTTAGTTGTTCTGGTGTAGTTATTATTTATCGGGCACCTTATTTGTATACCCCCGGCGTGCTGGGGTGGTGTGTGTATGAATTGTTTGTGTGTAGAGAGCTAAGCTAAGCTATGGTGTCACTTGTGTGAAGTGATGTGTGGGCGGTTGTTCTCGTAGTGACTTCAAGCTGCGCGGAAACCAGGGATGGACCAAGTTCGTGCTGCCGTCAAGCTCCTTGACATGGGTGTAGCTCACGCCGTCTTGCTGGTCTAGTTTCTCCCATATCTTTCCGGCGGCCTCCCGTAGCCTTGTGCTGACTAGTTGTAGTTAGTCTGCGGTGTTGCGCTGTTGTGTTTTCCGTGTACGGGTATTTCTGTCCGGTGGCAAATCTCAGCGCTTTGTTCTGCAGCATCTGAAGCTGTAACATCTTGGTGTGGGAAGCCATGTGTGTCGGGGTGGGTGAGTAGTCTAGTATAGGAAGTATCTTAGTCTTTACCAGACTCTCTCTCTCTCTCTCTCTCTCTCTCTCTCTCTCTCTCTCTCTCTCTCTCTCTCTCTCTCTCTCTCTCTCTCTCTCTCTCTCTCTCTCTCTCTCTCTCTCTCTCTCTCTCTCTCTCTCTCTCTCTCTCTCTCTCTCTCTCTCTCTCTCTCTCTCTCTCTCTCTCTCTCTCTCTCTCTCTCTCTCTCTCTCTCTCTCTCTCTCTCTCTCTCTCTCTCTCTCTCTCTCTCACACACACACACACACACACACACACACACACACACACACATTGGAGAGTGTTTCGTCCCTGTCCTATTATTCTTTATAAATGACGCGAGAAAAAGGAACAAAAGTCCTGAACGCTGAGAAATGGAGGAAAAGAAACTTGGGAATGTCGGAACAGAATGATGGAAACCGTCACATTTGAGCAGTTTACAGAAATGTATCTCAGGAAACATGCTTGCCCTATCTGATATTCCAACACAACGTGCAAACTTGTGTGATTGAATTTCACTCAAACTCACCCAGGCCGCGATCCGCGCTCAGCTGTGACGTCACGGCCGGCCACCGCCGCCTACCCTGGGACTAACAGCTGGGGGCAGCAGTGTTGGGGCTGCCGAAGGAAAAATCTGAACCATTGTTTTTCACCATCGGGAAACACACGGGCTTGAGGCAGGCGGGGAATTAAATTCCCCCTCCTCCTCCTCCTCCTCCTCCTCACAGTCCTTCCTCATGATTCAGGAGCCCCGGCGGGAATCACGGGTCGTCTGCTGTTATTTACAGGTCGTGAAGTTCCCTGCGCGGCGGCGAATACTCCTTCCGTGGTGTTTACGATATTATCATGAACTGTGCGTGCGTCGGGGCGGCCGTGGTAATTGCCGTGCGACGATAAGTTCCGGCAGAGGGAAATCTTGCGGGGCCGGTAGTAGAAGAGGGGGAGGGAGGGGAGGGGACGCATAGGTGAGGACGGGGAGCAGGAGGGGAGGAGGTGGGCGAGGCTCAGGAAGGAAGGTAAACACAGCCGTCAGGACCATGCACCTGTCGTAGGAGGGATAGAGAAAGAGGGGAGGGGGCAAGGGGGGTGAGGCTCACGAAGGAAGGAAAACAGCCGTCAGGCCCACGCGCCGGGGTCTGCTGTGTGTGTGTGGCTTTCCTTCATTAACAGTTCATTTATTCAAGATCAATGGTAAATACAAGGAATAAACAAGATAATCTTCTTGACATGAATCTCAAGATGTCTCAAGTTAATAATAACAACAACTTCATAAAGAATCATTAGCTCCACTCTTCTTGTCTTCATTCTTCATCTTCGTTCCTCCTCCTTCTCTTCCTCCTTCAAATAACTAAACAGGTTTTGATAAGTCGGTCACTCCGAAGTTTTTTGCGTTCCAAACTAACCCGAGAATAGCTTTAATGGTCAACCAATGCAAGCGAAGGAAGCAATGCAGCAAGGAATAAGTAAAAGGCTAATAAAAAAACTCTTACAGATATACACGAAAAATACGGGGAGTGAAGTTATATAAAGAATGCAAAAATAAAGCATGAAATCATAATAACCATGCCAGTGAAAGAGGACCGTGAGGATATCTTTCAACCATATAAAAAACAAAGGCAATGGATAATATTGCACTTTTAAATCAAAGTAAGTTAGTCCGCTTGACAACGAACACACTTTTATAACGCTGAATGAATACTTCTTGTCTGTATTTACTCAGTTACTTATGAGATATCGTTACCACCTGAAGCCGATGAGGTGTTCGTGGGAAGGGAAGACTAAACGGTATTTGATGTCAGCATAATCACAGAAACAAAGAGAAATAAACTTATGAACCTGTTTCACCTGGACCAGATGGTATCTAAATATGTATACAATTTACGAACCACCTTCCACCTGATATAGGAAGTCTCTTGACGCACGATTAGTACCAGCAATATGGAGAAAGGCCAATGTTGTGCTGATATTTAGAATGGGAATAAACCACTCCTCTAACTCTTTATAGGAGCAGTGAGTAGCGGGCTTTTTGTTCACATTTGTTACCTTTTTTTTATGCCCTTGAACTGACTCCTCTGCTGTAAAAAAAAAAAAAAAAATAGTTACCGCCCAGTTAGTTTGACGTCAGTTGTAGGAAAGCTGTTTGAGTCTATCTGAACATAATCGTGATTATCTAGAGAAACAACCTGATCGAGGACTCCCAGCATGAGTTCGTGTCGTCTCTTTCTTCTATCATCTTCTGTCGATATTTTCAATGTTGATTACTTTTCTGAACAGTTGCATCTGACAAGTTTGAGTTTTACATTGTCTTCCATTTAACGTAACCTGTTTCTGGGTCGTGATCTGTAGAGTCCCTTGATAGATAGAGTCCCGACAACCTAAGATTTGGACGCCATTATTGGTTCTGTTTTCACCACGAGAGCGTGTGCTAGCGTTTGAAAAGCACGGCGAAAACAGGCCCAATAATGGCGTCCAAATCTTAGGTTGTCGGGACTCTATAAGGGACTCTATATATCACGACCCAAAAACAGGTTACGCTAAATGGAAGACGCTGTTAGTGATCCATTTGGCCAAGTGGTGACAGGACTGATCCACCACCACCTCTTGATTCCTCGCAATTAATGCCTCTTGCACTATCCAACCCCCTGTCTTGTTAAGTAACCTTTATTAGTGTGTGTATGTATCTCTTGGATCCTTCGACTCCTCTTTCACCATCGTTCATTTTGTTATTCAACTTCGTGTATGTTCTTTCCGAGTATTTACGATCTTTTTGGTGTACCCTCGCAGTAATCTCGAGGGTGAGTGTTAGTTTCCTTTCTTTTTCTCCCTTCATGATTATCCTTCTCGCTAAGGCAGATACTTTTTATCCTTGCTCCCTTCCTACCTCCCTCCATTTTCTGTCTGTCTGTCTGTCTGTCTATCTGTCTGTCTGTCTGTCTGTCTGTCTGTCTGTCTCTCTCTCTCTCTCTCTCTCTCTCTCTCTCTCTCTCTCTCTCTCTCTCTCTCTCTCTCTCTCTCTCTCGTTTCCTTTTATTCCTTAAGTCTTCTCTCTTATGTTTTTTCAATGTTTCCCGGTAGCAACAATGGAGCTGTCTTAAAGCGTTCAAGTAGCGTGTCTTCACCTCTCTTCTTCTCTCCATTTTCATAGCTTGACCTCCCCTTCTACTTCTGGTAACTTTTTCTTTATCCGACTTTTATGGTGAAGCGGTCATGAGTGAATGTGATAATCCCTCGCCTTCCGCAGTAACCTTTGTGTAATCCAACAATTTTCGCCTGGAACAGTATTATTTCGTCAGCGTTTTCACCGACACTTTCACCTGTTGTTCTCGGCGTCATTGTTGCCAGTTTCCTCGCTGTCCTTCTTTTCCTCGTATTCCCCGCCCACCACTTCTTCCTTTTTCTTGACGTTAGTTTTATTCTTTGCGCGATTGATTCTGCGTTGATCATTGCTTATTTTATTCTCCGTCAGGTGTAACCATATCGTCTCAATTTTCTGCAAGTTTATTCTTTTATTCGGAGCTTTCTCCAGGTTATGTTGTGAGGAAGCAGAGGCGTGAGAGAGAATGTGGAGACGACGCCGGATGTAGATAAGTCCCGTTGGGCAGGTGTGGTCTGGGGAGAGGGAATGCGTTTTTTTCAGACAAACTTTCATGGTCTCCCTCAGTCACCAGCCTCCTTTATAAGTAATCTTGTTTCTTCGCCTTGCAGTAACATGCTTTTAGGGATGGTCCACCATTATATGAAAAGCTAAACCATTTTCTCTCCGTCACCTATGATCTATTTTCAGTCTTTCCATAAACAGTTTTGTATCTCTCCCCTCCTGTCGTGTTAACATGCTCTCGGAAAGATTACACCGTGAAACAAAAGGCTTAATACCTTTTCACAACGCGTATAACCTGATTAAAACAATGTAACATTTTTTATTTCACCTAGCTGGGTCTCTGATTCCACGTCTGGGAAATCTTTTCTGCGCCCGCTTGACGATTCCCTAAAACATAATGAAATTCTGTTGTAGCCCGTCCTCTCCACTCCACATTTGTTTTCGTTGAGATTCACGTGTTTGTAGTTATTGGGAGCTGTAGCTGTGCCTTTTGTCATTAATCCATTTTACTATTTCATAGTTCTCCAGTTATTCACTGTTAGTCAGCATTACTTATAATGGTTCATCTTTGGCTTTACACAATATGCCATACAGTATTATTACTCTATTATAATTCAGAATAGGTCACGATTATGTTCACCTGTAATGAACTCAAAGAGCTTTCCTACAACTGACGTCAAGAGAGAGAGGAGTTTGAATGAGTTTTATTTGAGTATCGTTATTTACCTGTAATCACACAAGCTTTACAGTTGGACTGTGTCTTTACAGAACAATATATACTTCTGCCTAACACTTTTATTTAATACTGATATTTTCTGTATGAAAAGAAATCTCTGGTAAGAATTTAGGAGTTTGCCCCACCATCTGTGGCGATGAATGACATGAAATCATTACTTCTATTTCGTCGGGCGGTTCCCTAGACTGTCAGGTTTTCCCCTCTTTAAAGTGTGTGTGTGGGGGGGAGGGAGCTGTAAGGGAGGAGGTGAGATTTCAGTGAGAGTTGGAAGAACTCTGCAACTCTCGAAAATAATTTCATACGAGTGTTTTACTGTTTGTAACTCAGGCACACGGATGCGTAGCTAGGCACGCAAACCACTTTACCACGAAGGCGCTCTAGGGTCAGAATGGCCCCACTGTAAATATTTTTCCGCACCACAAACGGGATGGGATCGACCAACAACCCCTCTAAGAAAGTTTAATGGCGCTCTGAGCTAAACGTAGAAAAAAAAAAAACCTGCATACTGTGACCTGCTATACATCACATTCCTGCATAGTATTAAGGCAGTAGATTATGTTGTCGTTGTATATTCTAACTGTGAGATGGTGTTTTGTACTATCTAGAGTGCACAGTGTTCTGGTTTATGGATTAGTTTGATGCGAGTAGCGTTTTTTTTTAGTATTGTTTCCTTTTTTTGTGTGCCCTTGAGCTGTCTCCTTTGTTGTGAAAAAAAAAAAAATCACCTCCCCCCTCATTCCTCCCCCCCCCCACACACATACACAGCACAGCACCTTCAAGCACATCACACAACACCATACTACATCACACCACTCCTTAGTATGACTCACCTCAATATACCAAAATATAAATGTTGAAGGAGGTACCTGTGTTGCTTACTTTACCTTTCTCGCTCTGTCACCTGCATGTCGTGGTGTTGCTAGCGAAGGATGGCGCGGTGGGGTCTTAGGGAGGCTGCGTTGCTAGGCATTCATGTGACGTCTTCTTAGTTTTGTTGGCATTCAGGACGTATAACAACACTTGTGGAAGTACTTCGGCTGGACTTTATATTTCTTATACTTGATGCCTCATCTCGGTAAGCTTTTTGCTACTTACACTAAAGAAGGAAGCAATGATACACGTGTTCCTGTTTTCGTATATTTGACTATTATTTCACAACAAAGACTCTATTCAAACACATGAGATGGTGGAAGAGAGCATGTGAGTGCCCACCGCCCCGCCCCACCCTGCCCGCCCCACAAAGACCCAACCCACCTGTGTGTGTGTGTGTGTGTGTGTGTGTGTGTGTGTGTGTGTGTGTGTGTGTGTAATTCACCTCTTGGTCTGCTGCGGGTCTCTCTCGAGACAGCCAGCCGTTCCCCTACGGAAGAGCACAGAGCTCATAGTACCGATCTTTGGGTAGGACTGAGACCACTCACACACAACACACCGCGACAACGAGGTCACAACTCCTTGCCTGACGTCGCGTACCTACTCACTGCTAAGTGAACAGGGGCTACACGTGAAAGAAGATAAACCCAACTTATCTTCACCCGGCCGGGGAATTGAACCCCGGTCCTTCTGTTTGTGAGGCAGACGCTCTATCCACTGAGCTACCGGGCCGGGCCGTGTGTGTGTGTGTGTGTGTGTGTGTGTGTGTGTGTGTGTGGTATTTGGGATTACATTAAAATGAACACTTAGGGCTGTGGTCCTCACACTCCCATGGAGTCCATACACTGAAAAGACACATAAACATCGTGTGTGTCTACCCACAAAGAACACAAAAATATATAGTATGACATGGTTTATCCATCTTTTTATATGCTTGTATATATATATATATATATATATATATATATATATATTTATATATATATATATATATATATATATATATATATATATATATTTATATATATATATATATATATATATATATATATATATATATATATATATATATATATATATATATATATATATATATATATATATATATATATATATATATATATATATATATATATATATATATATATATATATATATATATATATATATATATATATATATATATATATATATATATATATATATATATATATATATATATATGTGTGTGTGTGTGTGTGTGTGTGTTTGTGCTCATAGTTTACGAATTCACCAGCTTTACGCTGTGTTGTTTTTTGTTACTTCATGTGGTACATAAAACACTTATCATTTCTCTTAATCAGTAAAGGCGCGAAAACAGTTTTGCCTTGAGAGCATCAGACAGACCCTGGCACTGCGCATCGTGTCAGCCGCCGCCAGGCGCGTGCTGTACGGCGGCTCGTTACAACTGAAGGCGAGTCCCGCCGGACAGGCTGTGCCGAGGCGTGTTGCCTCGCGTGCAAGGCAAGCAGCACAGCGTCACTGGTTTCCTGTCGCCTTACTTATTACACCAAGAGTGAGATGAAGGTGACCATTTTTACTGTGGGCAATGGTTCACCTTATTACTGGTGTTGAGGTTTCACTAGACGGCATGACTCCAACTGCGACCTTCGGTTGACACTTGGGGCGCGTCACTCCATCCCCATTAGGCCCCAGTCCCACAGTCTCGATCATGTCTACCCGGCGGTCCTGCCAGGTAGCTGGCTTCTCCCACCGTCGGCCGTACGCCGACAGTTTGGAAATTTCAAAACAGTCGGGGCCCTCCCCGACATCTGTCACCCGTTGCGAATAAATTACGGCCGTCGGATGTCCATCTCAGCAACGTCGTAACAACGTCGTTTCGACATCGGCTATGGTCGGCACTCAAGGGGATGTACTTACGATGGTCGTTACGTACGTCTGGCAGCGCGACATTCCAAAATTTGCAGCGCGATCTAATGTCGGGAGGGCGCCTGGAGTCATGATCATGACTGTGACCGCGGCCTGTGTGGCCGTCAAGGACTGTCTTGATCTTGTATTCTGTACAGGCGTTGAGGTTAGCACTATATACCTTCCTCAAAGTAGATAAACAAATTAAAGCAGTAATTAAGGTAATAAAGTTCAAGGTCTTTGGATTTACTGTCACGGTGTATATTTTTAGGAAGACACACCCTCAAAGCGCTCATTGCCTACTGTTACCAAATTAAAGGTAAAATAATTCAAAGCCTAGACAGTTATGATGAAGTGGATTACAAAATGAAATCCACAAATTTGAGCTTTTTACATAATTCCGTCAACACAGATCTCGATTTCACTTGTTGGCGAGGGAGAGATGATTAGTCAGGAGAGGAGGATACGGTTAAGAGGGAGAGATGAGTTACTAAGTGTGAAAAAAGAGAAGAGGTAGGGCAATTGGAGATGTGCACCATTTTTCCACCCTTCATAATGAGCGGGTCATCCCGGCTTGTATCTCTGAGTGATAGTTTCTTGGTTGCTTACTTAAGGCAGAATCCCAGATTCTTGGCTTGTTCAACAGATGTCCATCACAAGAAGCTATAGAGTTGCACTAACTGTAAGACAACACAAGACACCTCGAGCCACCGTAGAACTTATTTCCTTTGTGTTGGGTCCTATCTCACTCTGGTGCTCCTCGGGAAAGTCGAGGCGGCATGGCCGTCCCACCACCGCCAGCAACTAGCAGCCAGCCACGTGCAGCCCCACGCCCGCCACCAGCCCACCGTTCTACTGATGATTCTTCCCAAGTCGCCGCCTCCGCCGGCCACTGCCAGGGGAAGAAGACCTACCAAAAACACCTGCAGGGGCACCGGCGGCAGGTGGGCGGGGCCGCTCCCGGACGAGGAGTTAGATGTTGTGTTTTTGTGGTGGATGGCTGCCGGCTTGTCACCTGTGCAAGGGAGAAAACAAATAAGTTGCCTGTGCCACATAACCGCCTGCTGATATCTCCCGACGTCCTGACTGCGGATCTAGGGTCAGCATTTTAAAAGACGCACTCTGAGGAATGGTGTTGTACATAGGAAATAGTTCTGGTGTGATAGAAATGTCACCATTACACAGACACAAAATACAAAAGAACAGTGAGCTTGTATTTGGTCAGCCGCTGCCTGAACAGTAAAATTTCTATAAAACCAACACGGTCATACTCATCCACGTTTTTTATCATTATTTAAAAAAAAATCTTATTCCCACGGACCACATCTTATCCAGTTATGCACTCAGCGATGAACTAAATCTTGTCCATCTCTTTGATAGAAAATCCATGAAATTGTATTCAGGCGAGAACATTTTCCCATGCATGTAGCAACCCCTTACCTACCCCCCAAAAAGTCACGTAGCTACAAGTGAAGGATGTCACTGACGTCTGTTAACTTACTGTTGATGACGTGGACAGTGATGGAGTGCGGCGGGGCGGTGGCCGGCATGCACTTGTATTGCCCTGAATTCCGAGGCGCCGCCGACCGGATGATCAGCCGCGAGACAGTGTCGTGGTCATTTTCTGAGGACACTGTCACGCTGACGTCGGGTCCGGAGTCAGGGTTCAGCATCTGTGTGAAATGAAAAGGAAGGAAGAGGTGAGTAGGGGTGAGGGGTCGAGGGATGCAATGGATGACGCCGCCACGCTTACCAAGGACCCATAATCGAAGCTCAGCATGTATGTAAGGGTAAAGGGGGGCGAGGTGAGGAGGGTGCGGGGGTGAGAGGAATGTGTCGTGTGAGGGGGGTGAGGGTGCAAGGGAGAGAAGGGGAGGCAATCAATGACGATGATGGAAGACGAACATAATGTTGACTGTGTTTAGTGAAGGGGACAGAGACGAGGAGGACTGTCAGCGTAAGGGGGAGCCGCGGGAATGTGAGGAAGGGAAGCGATCACAAGACGGGACGAAGCCATAATATTATTCATAAAACGCACGGCAGAAAAAAAAGACGACACGGAAAAGCAAAATTACAGAAATTCCTTTATACAATATTTATCTGGTCGTAGAAAGGTGAGGCGGTGGGAAGCTTAATGAAGATATAAGGAGCTGCCACCCTGCACCTCACCTCTAGTACACTGACCGTGTCCCTCATCTCTGCCCCCACTAGACACACTCGACGGTACTCTCACCCTCCATCCCGTCACTGATTGCTGACCTCTAACTCCCTTCAACCTTCACCTCAAAGGCCAGTGGTACGGAAATGAGCACCGCGGCCAGGAGGAGCCATAGCGTTTGCTCCCAACTTTTTAAAAAAATCAAGCCGGCTTAGGGTACGGAAGACCAGCAAGGCCGCTGCTCGCAATGAATAAATAATCTCTAAACGCTAATCTTCCTGACACTGCATCAGCCTCTGACCCGCCGCTGCTCGGGAGGGGAGGGGGAGGGACAGGCGCGGCACCTTTGCAAACGCATGTTGCATAACAAGCCGTCACCTTCATTGAGGCACCAGACACCCGTGACATCACGACTCTTGACTCAAAACGACGTTGCGTCACGCTACCGAGATTGAGCTGCCGTGCCTCACTCCGCTGCGCCAGTGATCTTTATTGA
This sequence comes from Eriocheir sinensis, assembly GCF_024679095.1. Classification (NCBI taxonomy): domain Eukaryota; kingdom Metazoa; phylum Arthropoda; class Malacostraca; order Decapoda; family Varunidae; genus Eriocheir; species Eriocheir sinensis. The sequence goes on from NC_066553.1 coordinate 6,910,952, forward strand.
GGCGTCGAGCACGTGTCTGTTACCCTGGTGCCGCTCCCGGTCCCCGCGCCTCCGTGGTTTTTATTGAGGCGCCGAGCAAGTGTCCGTTATCCTGGTGCCTCTTGTTGGTCCCCACGTCTTGGTGATCTTTCCCACTTAAAAGTGAGGCAATTTTTTTTCTCTCTTTATATAAAGCTGAAGTCATCCATGAGCAATCGAATGGCCAATGATACGCAACAGATGATTGGCATGTGTATGATTGATTTCACTTCACGTTGAAATTCTTTTTTATTTATAGTTGACAGCGCTGAATTTTTTGGATGATATTAAAATAAATATATATCCGTGAACCGGATCCGTAGCATTTTATCATTATTATTCCATCGGTCAACGGTGGTGTCTGGCGAGTGACTTTGTTAAGCTCCGTCCCCTCAGACCGTCGTTGCTTGGCCCATCACACACACCTGTCCGTGTATCAGCCTGTGGGGCGACACAGGTGGCGGGGAGTAATCAAGGTGATGGGGAGGGAATGTGTTACCGTCAACACTCCTCAGTCACCTGGCCTAGTACAACTGCCCCGACAGGCGTTTCTTTCACAGTACTTCTTGACTGCGGCAGCACCACCAGGCACCACTACCACTACCATCACTTCCAGCACCACCAGGCACCACTACCACTACCATCACTTCCAGCACCACCAGCACCACCAGCACCACTACCACTTCTATCCTTTCCAACACCACCAGCACCAGCAACACCACTATCACCACCATCGCTCCCAACACCACCAGCACCACCATTACTTCCAGTACCCCCAAAACTATCACCCTCGCCGCCAGCAATGCTACCAACACCAATACCACCACCATCACCGACACCCTCCTTCCTGCCCCGGCGGCCGCGAGCTGGCGTGACAGGAAAGAAAATTGCTTCCCTCATGACTGCCTTCCTCCTTTTGCCTTTCCTCTCATACATTTTTTTTCCATTTCATTGCTTTTTCATTCTTCCGTTTTTTGTGTTCCTTTTTCACTCGGATTTTTATGCCTGCTCTCCTCCTCCTACGTATTCTTTTCCTCCTCCTCCACCTCTTCCTCTTCCTTTTCTTCTTCTTCCTCCTCCTCCTCCTCCTTCCCTTTCTCCTTATTTCACAGTCATCATCATCAACCCTCCCCTCCAGACAGTAAAGCCTTGCCTTGGGTACTAAACATTGATTACTGTGTTCACGAGCGGAGACACATCATTTACTTCGCTCATCATAGGGAAATCACGCCACCGGAAGAAGTTTTACCTATCAACCCTGAGGGAAGACAAAGGAGCCACCACAAACTTAATAAATATACAACAAACGGGATCTGACGTGTCCTTTTTTATTTTTTAGGTTGATAGTTGGATCACAAATGCCTTGCAGTCTCTTGAATCAATAGGCTTAACGATTATTGTATCTTTGTGCCGTTGAGCTGCTACCCTTACTGTAAACTAAGGCCCAATTTTACAGTCCAATGCAGCAAGTTTGTAAGCTCCCCAACCAAACACAACATACGACGAAACTTCCTTGTATAGTGTTTGGCGTTGATATAAAAAGAAGGAAATTTTAGGACTCCACACAGGAAATCTCTTTAATATCTGGTACCGAGTAGAAATAACGGATCATTGTGGAGAATATAGTTTGGTTTGGGCGCTTACAATGACTGTGCTGGATTGTCGAACTGGCCCTAAGTCTCTGGAAACAGGAAGCGGGTACTCCTGATCTCGATATACATGGGGAGGAAAAGAAACTGGTATTCAACTATTGACCTTTCAGTGTGACATGCCGAGTGTAAAGATCCCTCAGCACCTACAGACTAGCCAGATTTCCGTGTTCGTGAGCGCCACGTGCACAGTTGTGTTCTGAGAAAATGAAGCAGGCAATTGAATGATTTTCCATATGTTATAAACTCGCCGCAACAGTGAGTTCCTACAAAGAAAGCCATTATCGGTATGCTATCACTCATATATTTCTTACGGCCATACTTCCTTACTGATTCTTGGAATTGATTTCATTCACACCTGAGGTAAAATGTTTGTTAGTTATCACCAATACATATAGTGCTAATTGTTTACAGGTTTATCATTATTATAGGAAACCGATTAATAACTATATTTTCGTGTTATCGTGGCTTTATTTTTTGAAAGGGCAAAGGTTAAGCTGAGGTCAGGCGCTATGCATCCCCTCTGACACAGGGCCAGTTTGACATTCCGGCTACCACAGTTCACCTTTCCCAGGTTTTTCCAGGTGCCAAAGAACAGCCCAGCCCAGAATTCTAACAGCGGCCAGCAGATTTATAGCTAGGCATGCTAACCACTGCACCACGGATGAGCAGTTTTTCATACCTTTTTCCGTCTTCTTAACTTATTGTAAACGTTATTATTATTTTTATTTTTATTATTATTATTATTATTATTATTATTGTTATTATTATTATTATTACTATTATTATTATTACTATTATTATTATTACTATTATTTTTATTATTATTATTATCATCATCATCGTCATCGTTATTGTTATCAATATTAATATTTATATTAATGTTATTATATCAGCTGTTGTTATTACTGCTACTACTCCTCCTCCTACTACTACTACTTGTACTACTACTACTGCTACTACTACTACTGCTGCTACTACTACTATACTACTACTACTATACTACTACTACTACTACTACCATCACTATTACTACCACCACTATTACTACTACTACCACTATTACTACTACTACCACTATTACAACTACTACCTCTATTACTACTGCCTCAACTACTGTTACTACAACTACCACTACTACTACTTTTTTTTTATATCTTCGCCTGTGGCGCCGGTAGGCTTGTTTTTGGAGGGGCCTGATGGTATGGCCCAGCCCGTTGTGGCGCAGGCCAGTGTTTATAGTGGCGCCATCTTGCATTGGCTCATGCTGCCCTCCCGGAGCTCATCTTTAACTCTAGAATCTAGAGTCCGGGTGGATAGGTGGTCTTCTGGACAGCATGTGGGTAGTTTTAAGCCACTCGACGGAGGCTGAAAAATCCCAGCTTGGTGGCACCGGGCGGGGATTGAACTCGCGTCCTCCTGAACGCGGCGCCGTCACGCTGTCAACCCCCCATTCAGCCACCGCCTCCCCTAAACTACTACTACTACTTCCACTGCTATTACTACTACTACTACTACAACTACTACTACAACTACTACTACAACAACTACTACTACTACTACCACTACTACTACAACTACCACTACTACTACTACTACACTACTGTTACTACTACTACTACTACTACTACTACTGTTTTACAGAAGACGCTTGGGGCCGAAGCACAAATCTTGGATCATTTCCAATTTCCTTCTTCTACCCACAGCGCACGGAGTTCGTCCAAGACTTATTTGTTTTTGAGAGGTTTCCACTCGCCTGAAAACTTGTCTATTACCCTTTAACTTCCTCTTCAAACCCCCTCACACATACACACACACACACAAAAAAAAAATCAGCAGTCTCTCTCTCTCACACACACACACACACACACACACACACACACACACACACACACACACACACACACACACACACACACACACACACACACACGGGTCAGTTGATGAGCAATTTTTCCGTTGACAGGAGCAATTACTGTGTCCTCTTGAGCAAAGGGTAATGGGGCTGTGTTGTGTTTCAGGTCCAAGCTTGGCCCATACATCAGCTAACGGGCTCCAAAGCTCTCTCCAGGAGGGTGGTGGCTGGCAATCCCTGGTCCAGCACATGATCAAACCGTGAGAGTGAACTACATACGCTCCGTCGTAGCTGTACCTACCTCTCCTTCCTTCCCTTTAAAACACCCAAGGCCTCTCTTCACCGGGCGAGGTACGTCTCACATTATTCACGGCCAGGTGAGTGAGCATCGCCGAGCCCACTTACGCACCGCCCACGCCTCTTGATGTCTCCGCGGCACGGCTTTTAATGATTCTCTCTCTCTCTCTCTCTCTCTCTCTCTCTCTCTCTCTCTCTCTCTCTCTCTCTCTCTCTCTCTCTCTCTCTCTCTCTCTCTCTCTCTCTCTCTCTCTCTCTCTCTCTCTCTCTCTCTCTCTCTCTCTCTCTCTCTCTCTCTCTCTCTCTCTCTCTCTCTCTCTCTCTCTCTCACTCTCTCTCTCTCTCTCTCTCTCTCTCTCTCTCTCTCTCTCTCTCTCTCTCTCTCTCTCTCTCTCTCTCTCTCTCTCTCTCTCTCTCTCTCTCTCTCTCTCTCTCTCTCTCTCTCTCTCTCTCTCTCTCTCTCTCTCTCTCTCTCTCTCCTTCTCTCTCTCTCTCTCTCTCTCTCTCTCTCTCTCTCTCTCTCTTTTTCCACAGCCTTTCTTTTGTCTCTCCTCTTCACTTAGGACGCTTACATAAGTCCTAGGCTTAAGATGCGGGCCCTCTAACCCTTCAAATGATTCCTCTCTACTTCACTCTCCTTTACTAGACCAGGTGGAGGCTTCGTTCACAGGAAGTTTCTTAATCATCTATAAGCGGACTCCTTTCTTGTCGTCGGTATGGGTTCTACACTTGTTTAAAGGTTGTCTTCTAGCCTTGTTAATTAATTCTTAGTCACCCTCTTCTAGCCGCTGTGGTGAAACTGCGTTAAGAATCGTCGGAAGATTTTGGCAGTTTGTCGCTAACAGTTGCTCTCTAAATACACTCCTGGGAATTCTACCCCTCTTTCTCCCTACTTCCAGCTTCAGTTTCTTTATTGCCTGATTTATGTTTGGTGTAGTAGTTCATTACTTTTCCTAAATATATTAACAATCTTGTAGACTGAGACTTTGTTCGATCCTCCAGTCTCTACTTCTCTTTGATGAGTTTGTTCCAAAGTTGTTCTATTCATTATAACGCTGATGACTGTGCTGCGTCATTTACCAGACGACCATCCCAACTTTGCTAAACTCTTAAAGGGGAACTATTTATGTACATCCCTCAACTTTTAACACATCTATAATTTTAGTATGGGGCAGCGTTACAGACTACCATTACCCGTTCCTCTATCTCAGCTGTCCTTTCTATTACACTCAACATTATTGGTCTTTCATCAAAATCTATCCTGGAAAGTTCATAAATCATCAGCTTTCGACGAGTTGGGGTTTCTGCTTTATCCATTCTATTCCCCTCACATATACTAACTATATGAAAGGGCTTTTACCATCCCTCTACGCATGATGAATGCATCTGGCAGCTCTTCTTAATTAACTATTACTCGATTCGGTTTAATTTTACTGCGTATAGAGGCCGGGTGGCTCAGTGAGTATGATGCTTGGCTTCGGCCGGGAAGTTGTTGCTCGATATTAGCTTACAGCGGTTGATCGGTGAGAGACGAAGCTTTTTCTATTAATCTCAGCAGATCTAGTTTATAGGGTCGTGGCCACCTAGCTCGGGGGAATTCTTCTATCACAAGTAGAATAAAAAGCCATTCACTATTCTTACTTTATTTTATTTTCATTTTGATGCGCATTGCTTTTCTTAACACACTAACCGCTTCCCTTCACCGCTGCCTGATTGCTATGTTGTCCAACTCACAAATGTAAGTTAACATGTATTTTAACTTCCATAATTTTCACGAGTAACTCTTTCAAGGTCTTTCTCTGAATATATTTCATCCTTACTTTAATTCTTTCCATAGGACCTTATCAAGACACATTTACAACTGTATATATTTGACCATCCCTTTGCATCTTCCGCTAGCATCGTACGAGCAGCATTATCCTGGGCACATATTTCTCTTAGGTCGGTCTCCTTTACCGTAAAGAATCCTTCCCCTCCCTACCTCCTCCTCTTAGCCCCATACTCACCCCTACTTCTTTTGTTTCCTTTCACTCCTCGCAGCTTATTCAATCTCCTCTCCCTTTAGTTTCTTACCTTCCTCTCGTGTGTTCGTTGCCCCTATACTCACTCTCATTCTTCCTCATCTCAGTCTTGCCTCATTATATATTCTCCACATACCTTTCTTTCATCCCACTTTTGATCCTTTTATTCCTACCCCTTCTTTTTTACCTCGAGTGTGTGTGTGTGTGTGTGTGTGTGTGTGTGTGTGTGTGTGTGTGTGTGTGTGTGTGTGTGTGTGTGTGTGTGTGAGTGGTGGTTTCTTAGTGTCGGCTGAGGCAGTCCTGCGCGCGCCAGATTATATAATTTGGCCTGACAGAAGACATCCGACGTAACGACCGACACTTCCTGACGGGTTGGAATTAAGCTATTTCCTCACAACGCTCCGGTTCCCGTTGCCATTTCACGGTGTCCAGGTAGGAGGCATAGAGTGCGGGGCGCAGGTGTTGGGCGTGCGGGAGGAAGGGCGAGAATTGGTGAGGTGTTATTTTGGGAGATACACTGCATTTGAGAGGGAAGGGAGGGGGGAGAGTTGGTAGTTTGCAGTAGTGTTGAGTGTTGTGTGTGGGAAATACACTGTTGATAGAAGGGGAGGAGGGTGTGGGTGGCCTTGACTCACTTGGTGTGGCCTTGACTCACTTGGTGTGGAGTTGGGGTGTTTTCAAGTGATGGAGGGGTGGGTAGGTGTAGTGTATCCAACCTTAGTCGTGACGGTGGCGGTGCGAGGGGGTTAGGCGGTGTGGGTGTAGGCTCTGGGGTGTTTGGAATAACATAGTGGTGTTTGGGCTGTGAGAGGGCGGTTGGTGAGGCTGTGTAAGGAATCCAGGTGGCTTATGGTAAGTAGGCTTAGGTTAAAAGTGAGGAAGGAAAGCCAGGGGACTGGGACTCTTAAGTGGGTTATTACATGGGAAGATTAATACTATGGTATAGCCTGGAGGGGGTGGGAGGGGGGGCAGGGTGGTGCAGGTGATGTTCTTAGAGGAGTTAGGAAATGAGGCAAGTAGGGTGGAGTCAGGACTGAAGTAAGTTAGCTGGGAAAGTTATTAAGGGAGGAAGGGTGTTGGGGGTCCACGTTATGTAACCAGGTGAAGTAAGGAGGGTGGAAGGGTGTGTCATTCACCCACGGCTCGACCACGTACTGGACTCGTGATAATCAGCCAGTACCTTGCCGGAATAAAGTTGTTTGAGCACAGAAGATCTCACTCATCACACACCCCATCCCCCTCGCTTAGTGGGGAGAGTTACCGCTCATGTCAGTGGAAAACCTTTTTTGCCTGAGCAAAACATAAAACTCAGTTTGCCGGGTGAGTTTGAGCGTGTTGCTCCACGACGTGTGTGTGTGTGTGTGTGTGTGTGTGTGTGTGTGTGTGTGTAAGTGGTTTGGAGGCATTGCAGTAAGAGATACGGTTGAATGCGGCGCTCCACACTTACATATCTCACGGCTATTTTTTACCTGTTATTGCAATGCGTTTGTGTTCTTATCATTCCCCCGTTTTATTTTATGCAGGAAAAGGGAGAGAAAGAGTCGAGCATTCCTATGGTTTGAAATGATAATGGGGCTAACAGTTTTATTGCTGAAAAGATTTTTCCAAGATATGTATTTAAGATATGTATTTAAGGAGGAGGATGAATTGTAAAAGATATGTTTTTGCAACAGTGGTGGCGGCGGGAAGATGATAAAAACTTGAAATAACCTGTAACTTACCACGTCATCATGGTACCAGAATATGTAGGGCGTGGGCTTGGGGCTGTGCTTGACAAGGCAGGTCAGGTTGATGGCCGAGCCCGCGTTGATGTAGAGATCCGGCCCGCCGAGCACCACCGTCTGCGGCTCTGGAAGGAGACAACGGCGACCACTGAACGTCACGTTGGCTCTCGAGATGCATCGCCCGGCTAGCAGCTTTAAGGGGATGGAAGTGTGTAGTGCTTTGTGTGATGTAAAAATGTCAAGGCAGGACTTAGGGATCAATGGCGATAGTCTTGGCGAACATTAAATTTCACCAAAGAACTTCAGTGTCGCAAACCTTAATTAAGCAAGACTGCCATCATAGGATCATCTCAAAGGAACATACGTTATAAAAAATGAGAAATATGGCGCATTTTCTCTCGCCCTCACAAACGTAGCAAATCTCATTTAGCATAACTGGCGCCACTATAAATATTGCCTGCGCCACGACGGGCTTGGACCAACCCTCTGGCCCCTGAAGAAAGCCTACCGGCGCTATAGACGGGGATGTAAAAAAATAAAAAATAAAAAGCCAATATGATTAATTTCACCACAAGGGACATTTATCATGATCAACTCGCGGGTCTGGTAACAGTCATCTCATAAAACTTAACTACCCAATACACTACAACATTATAAGCCTATATGTTTCATCAAACCAAACGTGGGTGTCACGCTTTTATTATTTCAAGATTTTTACTAGGCAATTTTAAGCTTTTAAAAACTCAGTGATGTTAATACTCATCTCCAGTGTTAGTCGCTATATAACCGCTGTTGTTGGGGCACCATGGTTTCATACGTCAGTCAATCAATCAATCATCAATCCACAACTTATGTTCAAATTCAACCTCCTATCATAGCCGCGCATGAACACAACACGCAACGGGCAAGACCAATTAAATACGACGTCCCTTTTAACATTTCACGATCTGGGACCGTGTACTCTTACCCATGATGGAGAGCCAGACGCTGTGTGTCATGGGGGGCGTCGTCCCCACCTGGCACTCGTACTGGCCGGCGTCGCGGAGCTGCACGTAGAAGATTTTGAGGAGCCAATCTTGCGAGCCGGCCTGGTGCACCGCCTTGAACCGCTCGTCGCTTGTGTAGGTAAAGCGGCCCACCGTCAGCAGGTGAAGGTCGCGACTCCGCATCCAAGAAACCTGAGGGAGAAGAGAAGAGGCTTGATGAGAGAGAGAGAGAGAGAGAGAGAGAGAGAGAGAGAGAGAGAGAGAGAGAGAGAGAGAGAGAGAGAGAGAGAGAGAGAGAGAGAGAGAGAGAGAGAGTGTGTGTGTGTGTGTGTGTGAGTTGTATGACCAATAAAGAATATATTTTCATCCTACTACGATTTCAATTTCACGAAGACAAATAATGTTATTTTCTAACTGAGATCAAGAGCAGCCGGCACGGCAAAGAGTGACTACAAGGAGGCAAATTGTACGTGAATAAAGAAAATCAATTACGTCGACCTGCACCAAATCACTGGAAACAAAGGAGAGACTGATTTCCTGTAACCGACTATTGTTCTGCGCCAGACCTTTTGATTCTCTTCCTTCTTTATGTTATTACTCCTACTGGAAAAGCATACAGATGAAGTGTTACAAAGAAAAAATGGATTCTGAGCACTACCTGAGAATTTAAAAGACTCAGCGTAATCCCAACTTTTTTGTGAGCCCGTTGCAAGAGTAAAACCATAAACGTGTTTCACTAACATAATCACAACGATGACAGGAAAGAAGAAAGTTTACAGTTATAGCCTTCTTAGAACATCAAGGTGCGTATTTCACTCGGTAATCCTTTAAGAATCGGCTACTATTCTCAAAATCATGCCAGGGCTTCACGAGGGTTTTGGGTCTTCTCCATTCATTTCTCTCCTTGGGGTCAGCTGGTCCCTCGAGTCTGATGCTTCACGAACAAGAACAATTAACTCAGCGATTGCAACCTACACGGGAGAGCCGCGTGTTGTGTGTCCCTGAGCTGACAGAGACGAAGCGTTGTACGGGAATCAGTGAGCGGTGAAGGAATGTGTGTGTGTAGGTAGGTGGGTGTGTGGATGAAAGAGAGAGAGAGGGAGAGAGGAGGGGAAGGATTGTGAACGAAATGTCAAGGGGAATAGATGATGGACTGTTCCCGGGAAGCCTGTTTTATTTCCCCATTCTTCCCTTCCTCCGAAAAAAAAGGTTACACACACACACACACACACACACACACACACACACACACACGCACACAGAGGGAGGGAGTCATCAGGAAAGTCGCTGAAGCACGTCTCTTTGTGGTCTTTGCTGCCACAGTGGTTGGTTGGTGCGACTCGGGGTGAAATAAAAGAGAATAAGTGACGGGTTCCAACACTCCGCCGCGAATGGTTTGTTTGTCGCGACCCTTTGCTTGATATGAGGGGATCGCGTGTTGTACTGGTGTGTGTGTGTGTGTGTGTGTGTGTGTGTGTGTGTGTGTGTGTGTGTGAGAGAGGAGCGGATCAATAAGGAGCGAATGGCATATCGTGTGAAGAAAGAGAAATTAAGAAAGAAGGAATAGCGTAAGAGAAATAAAAAAAGTGTTAAAGGAGATAGAGAAGAAATGGAGAGTGATAGAATGGAGAAAAATCATCACGAAGGAAAACGGAAAATGGAGAGAGATGTGGATAGGTATAAGTAATGTGGGAGAGGGAAAAGGAGAATTGGGGTGAGGAAATGAAAAGGAAATTGAAAAAAAAGAGAAAAGGAGATAGGGTAGGAAATGCAGGGGAAGAATAAATACGGCAAAGGGTGAGCATACTCTAAAGATGACCAAGAAGAGTAACAGAAGTAAATAAAAGGAGAGGAAGGAGGAAATGGTGAAGGAGGAGGATATAGAAAAAAAGAGGAAAAGGTATGGAAGGAAGGAAAGACTGTGAGCAAGAAATCTGGAGAAAAAAAGACAGAGGAAAAAAAGACAGAGGAAAAATTTGGAGGAGGGCCTTTTTTGATAGTGTATGGCTTTGTAGTGTCATAAATTTGTGTGTATTATTTATATGTCAAAACGAAATTGAAAAAAGAGGTATGAATTGATAAAGAACGACTGTGTGCTTACGTTGCAAACACTATATTTCTGAATAGCCGTACGAGTATAGATTTAACATCGAAAATAGACTTAAATTCACCATTGACTTTCGCTGCATGTTATATTCATTTACTTCATGGAGTACCAGATTCACTCTTTGATTTTAGCTTTTTTTTTATCGTCTACATTTCCAGTTCCGTTGCCTGATTTTAGCTTATTTTTTATCGTTCACATTTCCAGTTCCGTTTCCTGAGTAGCTTTTTTTATCGTTCACATTTCCAGTTCCGTTTCCTGAGTGGCTTTTTTTTATCGTTCACATTTTTCAGTTCCGTTGCCTGATTTTAGCTTATTTTTTATCGTTCACATTTCCAGTTCCGTTGCCTGATTTTAGCTTATTTTTTATCGTCTACATTTCCAGTTCCGTTGCCTGATTTTAGCTTATTTTTCATCGTTCACATTTCCAGTTCCGTTGCCTGATTTTAGCTTATTTTTTATCGTCTACATTTCCAGTTCCGTTTCCTGAGTAGCTTTTTTTCATCGTTCACATTTTTCAGTTCCGTTGCCTGATTTTAGCTTATTTTTTATCGTCTACATTTACAGTTCCGTTGCCTGATTTTAGCTTTTTTTTATCGTTCACATTTCCAGTTCCGTTTCCTCAGCCAATCAATACTTGCTCAACTCTCACCGCTCCTAAACGCCCCCGTACCCTTATCACACACGTCTCTTCCTAGATCACCAATTCGTTCCTTCTCCATTTCCTCACACCATTATCCTTCTTTCCAATTCTTCAAACGGATACTTTACATGCTCAGCGTCGCCTTCACACAGCTCGAGTTCCCATCATCTCTATCCTTTCCTTCTCCTTTAATCCTCATTCTTTCCATTCCTCTCTCGCTTCAGTCCTTCATTAAACTTTTCAACTTATTCTTAACTACAGGCCCGGTCCGCAGACTCACATCATCAGTGTTATCATGTTATCTTCTAACTTATCTAGCTTTGCCATGGCGTTATACCTATCATTAACTCCCATCCCTTTTTCCTAAACTATCACTCCCGATTATTAACACTCTTCTGACCGACCAGCATACATTCCTCCTTACCATCCCTCTCTCCATCCTCACATTGAACAGTTTAAAACACGTCCGCTGCGATTGCCACGGATTTAGCCTTTACTGGTAGCCTGAAAACATATACTCACAGGTCTTTCTATGGCTCTGTGGTGGATAGTGGAGTGTTTCCCATGTGGTATTGGTATGCTGGATATCCCCTCCCAAGGTGCAGGACTTTATATTTTTTCTTCACTGAATTGTAGCAGCCACTTTTTGTTTCATTCCTGTTGCTTGGTGAGGTCTGACTGTAGGAAATCCGTAGTCAAGGGGTTAACGCATCCTGAACCATCATCCCTTTACTCCTGCCACCAATCGCTCTTATCCTCTTTTTCCCTCTATCTTTTTTTTGTCTACAAGAACTTAAATGTATCCTTAACAACCATATTTTAAACCTTACCATCAATCCGTCACATACACGTCTTCCTTCCTTTTTTTAACCAATGCATTATAACAATTCTTCTTCAACCATTAATATTTTTTTCTCGAAGTCAGTCTGTTATCAGGGTATCGAATATTTTTTTTTACAGCAGAGGAGTCAGCTCAAGGGCACAAAAAAAGGTAACAAATGTGAAAAAAAGCCCGCTACTCACTGCTCCTATAAAGAGTTAGAGGAGTGGCCGAAAGATAGGTCATCCTCGCTTTGAATTCAGTTTATATTGTAGCCAACCGCCTGGTCACCATAGCCATCAGTTAATCTACCCTTGCTTTTCCATTCTCACATTGAACGCGACAACCAACCTTCAGCCACAGTTCCCTTTACCCTCGCCATCAATCCAAATCAACATCTCCCCCTCGCAAACACGCACACCCGCACACACACGACCCACCGGCTTGCCAACCATGTAGAGAATGCGACAGTTGAGGATGGCCGTGGAGCCCAGGCGCGCCGTGATGTTTCCCGAGTGCTTGATGTCGATGTAAGGGCCGCTCAAGGGTACGTAGCCCCAGGAACCCTCCGCGGCAGCCTCGTCCAGCGCCTTCAGTATCTCCTCCTCCTTCCCGCCGTCCACTGGGAGGGAGAAAAGGGCGAACAGTTAAGATTTGATGACCAGGTTCTTACGGGGAACGTGGGAAGGGATTGGGTAGCAACGGAATTAAAGGTGTGTGTGTGTGTGTGTGTGTGTGTGTGTGTGTGTGAGAGAGAGAGAGAGAGAGAGAGAGAGAGAGAGAGAGAGAGAGAGAGAGAGAGAGAGAGAGAGAGAGAATCTTCTATATTAATGTCTGTCTCTCTTCTATTACAAGTACACACACACACACACACACACACACACACACACACACACACACACACACACACACACACACACATTTATAAATTATAAACCTAAATTTCAAATTATGTGAAGCCATTCATTTTCCAAATTGAATGACAATGTTAGGCAACATTTATGACCAAATTATATAGACCAAGACTTGCTTCAGTACTGAGAAAGGGAGATAAGGAAGTTCCATGAAGGAATTTTTTTTGTCTTTACATTCCAGCTCGGCATTGTTTTTAATTGCCCAACATCATCAGCCAACAATGACGCCGGTCTTTAATGATATAATATCAATCATACCAAAGTTTAAACACACACACACACACACACACACACACACACACACACACACACACACACACACAGTCAATATCATCAACTCGCCCTCCCCATCGCAAACTTAGATGGTTTGCCAGTTTGTACCTTAAATTACATACCGCCCCCTGTGTTAGCTGATTTGTTGATTGTTACCTTGTGACTTGTTAGCTTTGGCTCTGTATGTTTGTATATTTTCAGCCGCATGGCTGCCTCTTTATCCTCAATAAACCGTTGATTATTACCACACACACACACACACAAAAAAACCGAACAAATAAAAATCTACGTAAAACATAATCGCATAATGGCCGCCGCTTCACCAAAAACTCCCTCACAAAAGGTTGTCACAAAGGCGGGACAGCACACGCGGAGGCAGCTGCGTCGCTCCCACGCCCGCACACCTGTCGTCATTATGTTGGTGTTTATCACCTGACAAAAAAAAAATGCCACTTACGCCGCAATTACAACTGGTACAATGATTTGATCGCCATCATTGTTTTTGGTGTATTCATTGTTTGTTAGCGTCATTATGGTGACCATTCACATTTTGCCTCGTCACCGTTTTAATTTTATCATTGTTATTGTTATAATCGTTACTAACCCTCACCCCGAGTAAATATTTCAATGTGTATTCAGTTGAAAGAGTCAGTCAGAAGCATATTCAGGGCGGAAATACATGTGATTATCAAAACACACACACACACACACACACACACACACACACACACACACACACACACACACACACACACACACACACACACACACACACACACACACACACACACACACACGACCTCGAACTTTCTGGGTGTGCTCCGGGGCCTCCCATACACCAGTTTTAACAAGTGTTTTGACGAAGCCTCTTACGCATCTCATTAAAAAGGGTGATACTAAACCCTATTTGTTTTTTCAGTACTGATAGATTGACTTCCATTTTTATCTGTCTTTCCCAGCGTTGCTTTTCACTATTTTACCACGATAATCTAACGGATCCTGTAGTCCTGCTGGTGGGCCGACTATTACTTCTTCGGTGTAATGTTCCTTTCTTCATTATTTCGTTCTGCTCGGAAGATAAATCATATGATCTGCCCCAAGGTTCAGCATGAGCCAATCAAAATGACCCACTAACCGTCACCAACGGGTCGGGGCCCACCAACAGGGTCCAGCAAGAAAACCTACCGACGGTTAATACCAAGCGTAAAAAAAAGAGAAGTAAACTGTGGTAACCCGGGGCCGTAGATTATTACCCACCATAAACTCAAGAGCAAATGTGACAGATGAGTACCGAGGCCACGCGCAGCTTATCTTCTGCTGAAACTTTACCTTTAGCTCGGTTAATCAGCGAGCCCAGAGCTATGCGTAATTGACTGATGCAGAGGAGGGGTTGAAGTTCATGATATCTTCCCTGCTTCTGCATCGTCGTCTTGCCTTGATACGGTTAATGACTGCGGTACTTGTAATGCTAAAACGTACACTGGGTTTCACTTTTATTTTTTCGATGCACGCTTATGTCAATATATCACACCGGGCTTTTTTTTCTTGCCATTGAGTTGCTTACTTTACTATAAAGAAAAAAAAGACCACAAACAAGCTCAAAAAAAAAAAAATCACACATTGGCGTCTTCGCGTTCCAGCGCCTTGATGGCTCTCGGAGGTCAGTTATGTATGTTAGTCTGCACGACCGTAAAAGTTAACAACATATTAGGTAGTGTATTGTATAAAACTCAAAGGCGTTGTCAGAATATTTGTCCATAAAGTTCATCGATGTGTTTGAACCTGAGAGCAATGCACGTGATGTACGCCGCGCGGAGACGAGCCAAACTATTAAAAAGGTAAACTCAATTGCTCTCGAGAAAATTTACGAGGCAAACAACAAATTATTAGTACAGCTATTACTCTGTGTGGGTGGGGTTGGTGGGGGGTGGGGAAGGGTGGAGAGAGAGAGAGAGAGAGAGAGAGAGAGAGAGAGAGAGAGAGAGAGAGAGAGAGAGAGAGAGAGAGAGAGAGAGAGAGAGAGAGAGAGAGAGAGAGAGAGAGAGAGAGAGAGAGAGAGAGAGAGAGAAACATATTGTATAGGAAATGAAAGGGAATGGTATTTTCTTGATTGTCAGGGGCAGTAAAATGTTGAAACGAGAACGTGTGCCAAGATGTGTTCTATTATATATTTCTCATTTGGTGGAAACTGGGAGAACGTTATACTAATTTAATACCGCAACATGTGCAAGTTCTCCACCGAAGCTAATAGACTTTTGAGTATAAGTAATTTTTTCCTCTTGTCTTATGAATATTATATCGCACACACACACACACACACACACACACACACACACACACACACACACACACTTTCCCCTATTTACCGGAATTCAGAAGACTGAGGTTGATAAGGCAGAAATGTTTGTTCCATGTCTATTTGTTTGTTAGTCTATTAAAGCTACCGTGTATTTTATTTCTAAGTCTATATCAGTCTTGTTTTCCTTGTCTTTTGAGTGTGTGTGCGTGTGTGTGTGTGTGTGTGTGTGTGTGTGTGTGTGTGTGTGTGTGTGTGTGTTTATCTATATATCTCTTTCTCTCACATCAATACACTCCCTTTGCCGCCCCACTACTATCATTCCCGCGGTTTAGTCACTGTACTGCGGCTGTGACGATGCATCTGAGTGGCTGACGTCCATCCACGGCTTGAGACTAATGCATTGTGGAAAACGGGCTTCATCCTTTACTCTTCTCGGTCAACAAAGAGAGGCAAGTGTTGATACAAGTGTTGTTTATACCGATCTCTGGCAGCTGGGATGAGAATGTTTATAAACCCCAAAGTTAAGTTTTCATCGTCATTGCTGTTATTGATATCGTCACCCTCAAAATAATCGCCAAAGTAATTTTTCAGTGATTTCCTGGTTTTTGTTTACATCAATTTTTCATCATGTGACGCCCATTTTTGTATAGTTGCCTTCGTCATTCAGGGTTTGAGTGTTCTAGAATTGACCTTTTCATTTCTGACTAAATCTTAAGTCTAATAAGATAATGACAGTTCTTTTCTGATTTCCTGTAAGGTAGAAAATAATGACTTCGGCGGTTTGTTTACCAAGGTGACGATATGGAAATTGGTGTCACACTCCTAGTTGTTGTAAAGTCAAGTATTTGTCTATTGTCCTTGAAATCAAAGGTATTAATTTTCCAGTGTTACAGTTTTATGTAAGGCGATGTTTTTGTTTATATATCTAAGCAGAATTACGTCGCGTGACAGGACGATGATATATTCTTTATCGAGCGGATGACCTTCGCGTGACGCTATTTCGTCGTAAATTAAGTGGAGCATTGCATGATACGGTGATATTTTTATAAATCTTTTATTGGATATACAATGCAGTTTGGCCATTTTTCTAAGATTTATTGAATGGAGGAACAGCGTGCCCGAGATGTGACGTGAAGCCAAGACGGGGCACGCTCCTTCCTTGAGTACCATGACGCCTCACTTCGCTCCTTTGGTCTGTATTACATGTATAAGGCATTTTCGCTTCTCACATCATCTATTTCTAAGGGCCAAGGAGGGGGTCAGTCGGGTTCTAATGAGTGCTTCTTGAGGTTCATGGTACAGAAGAAGGGTCAAACTACCACCAGGGTCATAAAACTACTCCTGGAAATGCCCACAACTCCTACGAAAGCCTTGTCAAATATGTGTTCTTGGGCGGCGAAATGTCTTGCAATACGACCCTTTGTCTCACCTCCTGCAGGGATTTAATAATTCAGCAACAAATAACTGCCGTGCAATATATCGAGGGTCGTGCTGAGCGTTCTCTTGTTCATCTGCATGTGTTGTTAGCTGCTCATTGGCCCACCTGTGCTGAATGGCTGATACAGAGGGGCTGAGATTTTGTGCCGCGGTGAGTAATATACTTATTGATCTACGGTGTTTGTGTGTGTGATTGTGTGTGTTGGTATACCTCCCCTCAAAAAGATGTATAAAAGTTGGTGGTGTGTGGAAAGGGGACAGTGAACAGTGAGTGTGTGTGTGTATGTGTGTGTGTTTACCTCCCTAATGGATGTATGTATAAATAAAAAGTTGATAGTGGAGAGGGAAGTGAGAGGGAAAGAAATGGGAGGTTAGGTTCGTGTAGAGACGTAGGTGGCTAATGTAGGTGGTCCCTGTAGCGGGGAAAGGAAGGTAAAGGAGGAGAGAAGTCAGTGAGAAAATCAGGGTAATAAGGCCGGGGAGTCGGTGTAAGGAGTGAATTAGTGACGAGGGAAAGGAGGTGAAGGGAGAGGGAAATCAGGGGGAGGCGGAGTGGTGGGAATTATTTGACAAGGGCGCAGGATGGACGTCCCCGAGAGCTGCTGAACGACACGGGGCCAGCGCCTTTCACAGTCTGGTCGTATTTCAAGCGGGTGATGAACGGCCTCGGTATTCCAGACAAAAGATCATCCCGGTGAGAAATGAGAGGAACCTTTGTGTCGCAGTGAATGATGGCGGAGCTGCTGGACACACACACACACACACACACACACACACACACACACACACACACACACACACACACACACACACACACACACTCTTATTTTGCACATATTCACCTAGTTTTTTGTCTCCCAGTTAATGACCAACAGCAAATAGTAATAGAAAGTTTGAATAGTGTAAAGATACCGGTGAATGGAAAAAAAAAAGTTATGCATCGCTATGAGGTACTGAACCTGGAGGAGTGATGTGTGGAAGGGAAAATATCGTGAGAGGACATTAAAGGCTTGTGGGAGGAACTTCTTATAAGGGTGAAAGTAAAGTTAGGGGGGTACGCTATGGCTGCCTCGGTGATGCTACTGTAGGGTTAAGAAAAAAAGGTGGTCATTATCATCATCGAATTTTTATCATCTTTATCACCGTCATCATCCTCATCGTCATCCCTACGTCTTGTTATTCAGACCCAAGAGTTATCATGTAGCTCTCCGCGTCGTCTTTCCCTCGTGCCTTATCTGTATCACCGTCATCATCATCATCGTCATCCCTACGTCTTGTTATTCAGACCCAAGAGTTATCATGTAGCTCTTCACGTCGTATTTCCCTCGTGCCTCAAGTTGTCTGCGTCGCCCGGCAATGAGGTCAAGGAAAGCACTATTGCGTTCGGCCTCCCAGAGCTCACGGTGTTATTGGCCCTTGCATCAACACGCCTCGCTCCCTGTCCCCTGTGCGCCTTGCCTAGGAAAGGAAAAGTTCAATATCTTTTT
Source organism: Eriocheir sinensis (assembly GCF_024679095.1). Lineage (NCBI taxonomy): Eukaryota > Metazoa > Arthropoda > Malacostraca > Decapoda > Varunidae > Eriocheir > Eriocheir sinensis. The sequence continues at coordinate 6,929,479 of NC_066553.1, forward strand.
CATACGTTTTGCGAATGAGTTTCTTCGTTTTGTATTTTCTCAGTTAGCTTCCCTGTCCTTTATTTTCTCAATGTCTTCCTCGTTCTCTAGTTTCTCAATTGGTATCCTCGTCCTATGTTATTTTTTTTTTTAATTAGCTTCCTCGTCTTCTCGTCTCGTTTATCATAATCTACTTCATGTGACTTTTTTTTTTGGTCGCAACATTCTTTTAAGTACGTTCTGTGAATTAGCTTCCTCCACTGTTTGCTCTGTGAAGTATGTTCCTCTTTTTACTTCCTGAATTAGCTTCCTTTCCCATTCTCTTTCAATGATTCTTTTCTTCCTTTTTCCTTCTGTGAATCTTTTTCTTCCACAAGCTCTGCGACATGTAACCTAATGTAAAAAATTGTGATATATTTGTTTTAATGCCATCCACGTATAACCTTTAAAGTTTACAGTCAGTTATGTAGCGTATATCGAAGGCCAATATATCTACGAAGTTTACAGTGAAAATAATGGTGAAAAGAGATACCTTCACAAGAAATCAATACGCGGAAGGAAGCTGGCAAACTTTCTGGATTTTTTATTCGTACATCGATCCGTAACGCAACGCCCCGCATGTCACGACCGAACAGAACAACCTCCTCCTCCTCCCTTCGTCTGCAGTGGCCCGCTTAATCGTGTGAAGCGCAAGGCAAACAAGAATCGACTTGCATAAGAGCAGCCGAGCCCGGTGAATCTGGTGCCTCCACTCCCTGATTAAGCAGCTCATCAGGAGACAAGACGCGAGATAAGGGTACAGGAAGGGAAAAGAGAGAGAGAGAGAGAGAGAGAGAGAGAGAGAGAGAGAGAGAGAGAGAGAGAGAGAGAGAGAGAGAGAGAGAGAGAGAGAGAGACAGAGACAGAGAGAGAGAGAGAGATCATTAGTGTTGCCGGAGCAGGGGGGTAACTGAGGAACACCAGCCGAGCTCTATCCAAGGAGGAGCCGCGGCGGGCCCTTTAATAATGGACGCTGCGGCAACACGAGAGCAAGGCACTGAGGCAGCAATCGGGTTCACGCGGGGGGACGGGCAAAGGCGGTGCAATAATTTGTAATATAAAATGTATTTTTTAACCAAGGCTTATTCATCACAGTATGTAGCTCACCTTGCCTCTGGGCTTGCAATACTTATGGAATTAGCAACGGTAAAACATAATATTGAGTGAAATGTGTTAGAACAATCCGCCTCCACGTACCAGCTTCACATATTAGCGTGTTGATGCTTTTAGTTACAGCATCAGGAAAGTTTATAGAAGACATTTTTTTTTCTCGTTTCAGACTAGTGAACAGATCCAAAACAAAGATATTGTACACATGCACATGTAGAGGATTTATTATAAACATGAGTGAGTAGCACACGGACCTCGTTCTGATCGGGTATCCATATCATCCTCACTAAAAGGCCCTGCTATGAAACAAGCATGGCTGAGTGCGTGGAGTTTTCAAGCCAACAAGATCCACATCACATCACCTCACCTAACTCGTCTGGTGTTTCGAGAAAATTCAGGAGCTGTTGATGCGGAGGATCTCACAGGATGAAGGCAGGCCTCGAGCGGCGCAGGTACGCCGAGTTGAGATGGGAAAATACGGTAGATAATTTGTAAGGATATAAAGCCACTTAGGGCGGGTGGGGGGGGGGGGGGGTAAAGAGGGCGGTGGTGGTGGTGACTGTGGAGGGAGGGGGTAAAGAGGGCGATGGTAGAGGCAATTAGGTTGTGGGTGGGATAAGGGAGGGAGGGAGGGGGTAAAAAGGGCAGTGGTGGTGGTGGCTGGGGGAGGGCGGGGGTAAAGAGGGCGTTGGTAGTGGCAGTTAGGTTGGGGGTGGGATAAGGGAGGGAGGGAAGGAGAGAGAAAGAAGAGAAGTAGGGAGGCGTGTACGTGAAGGTGGGCGGATGAATGAAGTAGAGACCTGGGTAGTGCGTTAACCCCTTGACTACGGATTTCCTACCAAAAGACCTCACCAAGCAAAAGGAATGGAACAAAAAGTGGCTGCTACAATTCAATGAAGGAAAATGTTGCCACGCACTTTGGTAGGGGATATCCAGCACACCAATACCACATGGGAAACACTCCACTCTCCACCACAGAGGCAGAGAAAGGCCTGGGAGTGTATGTTACCAGGCTGCCAGTGAAGGCCAAATCCGTGCCAATCGCAGCTGAAGAGTTAATGTCGGTGATGAAGTGTGGAGAATAAGGGAGGAGATGAAAGGCCATATTCATAAACATCTCGGCGCCCACACATACATATTTGACACGGTTATCGTAGTTATAGGCATTTCTGAGGGTAATTTTGAGACCCTGGTGGTAGTCTGACTTCTCTTCTATACCATGAACCTATCAGAAACACTCATGATAATCCGACTAATCTTCATTTTGGCCTTTGAAAGTAGTTGACATGAGAGGCGGAAGCGTCTGAGAATACCAACCAAAGAAGTGGAATGTAAAAGGTGTTGGTGGTAGTGCACGAATGGAAGGTGGAAGAGGGACTAGGTTGGGCGCGGAGGTGATTATTTTCAAACAGGAGGGTGGAAGGGGTGGCTGGTGTAGAGGGGGTTAGGACGCGGAAAGTAACTGCATTAAAATCTTTACGCCGGAGGAACGAGCTTTCATTAGGCAGGGAGGGAAACACGGGCGGCGGAAAGCGGAGGTGGGGTGTGGTGGTGGTGGGGGGGGGGGGGGGTTGTTATGAAGTTAACTAACTCATACCAGGCAAACTTTAACAGTATACATTTACCATTTATGTCTCCGTTACAAAGATATACTTAATATAATGGAGTCTGGGGAGTCACAGCAACAGTGTGTGAAAACGAACCAGGAAAACGATTGGAATAAAACATCGTTCTGTGGCGCACTCCCTTTCCTCCCCTTTACTCTCCCTGCGGGTGATTTGACTCCACCTCATTACGAATTCTCGAGTGAAGACCCATAAGAGAGAGAGAGAGAGAGAGAGAGAGAGAGAGAGAGAGAGAGAGAGAGAGAGAGAGAGAGAGAGAGAGAGAGAGAGAGAGAGAGAGAGAGAGAGAGAGAGAGAGAGAGAGAGAGAGAGAGAGAGAGAGAGAGAGAGAGAGAGAGATTTATCGCACCTCAGTAACACAGTTTAGAAATAAAGACTAAATCCCAAATAAATGCGCAGTTACTAACTTAAGATCATCTCTCATGATGTCAGTTATTCACTTGACATCTATTGTAGGGCCGAAATTGCTGCTGGATTGGTGATCGCCAGCCAGTACCATCCCCGCAAGAGATTGGAGCCTCATGGTGACGGATCCTTTGGTTGAGCCTGGGCCTCACACACCACACACCCTGATCCCCCTTGCTTAAAGGGGAACAGTAACCTTTCCGGCCAGCGGAAAATATACTTTTAGGCCTGAGCAAGGCGCGAACCTCGCCCGTCAGGTGGTAGCTGAGCAGTTTTATCAACTGCACTAAGTGTGTGTGTGTGTGTGTGTGAGTGTGTGTGTGTGTGTGGTCTGATCATGTGCTGGACTAGCGACTGCCACCAGAACTACCCTCCTCATTTTGAGCTTCTAGCGTCACGGATCACAACCACAGACACCCGGGACACAACCCCCGTCTACCACCAGGTGGCCATTCACAGCTGGGTGGATAGATGGCACGGGTGAAAAGAAAATGCCTATCCGTCTCCACTCTGTCCGAAAATCGAACGGTTGTGAGGCACACGCACTCACGACTTTTTTTTGTGTGTGTGTAATCTTTCAGGTTGTCCTGAAACCCTGGCGACTACCATTACAAGTTGAAGTAGTTTGTTCACTGCACCACCTGTAGCGTCGTAACCGGCAATGGGCCGCAGTCGGCTAATGGGTCGTCGGCACGCTCGTTGCAGCAAATGGTCAAGGCGTGATTTATCAGACATAGGATTTGGGGAGCCACTTTTTCACTTAGAAGAACGCTCCACAACTTAACAACACGGGGAGCAAAAGTGAGTGTTCTCACATATTTTATATCTAGGTACAGGAGTAGTCCTGCTCACAGAAATTGGCGCCGGTCAGGTCCGGTCAGGTCCAAGGGAAGTATTATAGTAGCATTTTTGTGACCAAAAGGAAGGTGGGTTTTTTTTCCATACGAAACGAAGCTTGCAGAGAATACAGATTTATTCTTTCACTGTCTCACCTTGAGGCAGGTCCTGATCGAGGTCGTCAATCAAACAGAGCGTCTCTGTATTTTTACGAGTACAGGGATGTCCACTTCGAGGTATGAATCCCAAAATTGACATGGGTTCGAAGTTGTACCAATATAGGATTCAAAACTACTTTGAATTGTGTCACGGTCGCGGGTGATCAACGTAAAAGGAAACGCAGACAAGGTTTTACTTACTGTCTTCTATTCTGTGGACGCCAAGATCTTTCAGTTTTTAGTTAAGTGTTGGACAGACGCGTGCCATTCATCATCCCGATATTTTGAGGATGATTCGTGCCGCAGGGCAGAACATTACACTTGTTTATCACCAAGTGGAGATTCTCGCAGTAGCCACTGATTGTACTCAGGGTGTCGTGAAAAAGGTCAAGTTCTTTAGAAACACCACCAATGTCCATATCATTGGCTTTATTACAGTTTGATATGTCGATTACAGATTATAAAAAATGAGAAGACAGACATCACAAGGTCTTGTGAGAGGGAACAAAAGCACTGGAGAACTTTGTCTCTTACGCCAAAGCTATGAAGTGCAGAAACTGGCTTGTATATTAACAGTTTGTCTAAAGCCTTGTTTTAGTCCAGGTGGACAGAATCGAAGAATTAGTCGTGTGCAAAGTGAGCAGATGGTGGGTGACCAGCGGAGTTTTGAAGCGTATTACTAGCGTTTATATTTTAACAAAAAACAAATTGACTGTAGATTAAGTTGTTGATGTTTTTATATCAGCTGTTCATGAATTATGAATCCAGTCACCGTAGAGAAGTTTGTTATTCTGGCCAAGGGTCTCCCGTATGACAGCGTGTTCATGCATGGTTGTGTGTGAGTTGGTCGGAACGCTTTTTTTTTTTTTTTTTTTGGCATACCAGCAATATAATTTTTGTTCAACTGTAATCGCTTATGTCATGTACATGTGTGTGTGTGTGTGTGTGTGTGTGTGTGTGTGTGTGTGTGTGTGTGTGTGTGATTAAAGAAGTGATAGATGGTCACGGTGGGGCACGAAATAAATATACTATGTAGAATTATTCAATATAGTAACGCCGTATCTATACATATTTTTTTTTCTACGATTTAATGTAGCCGAAAAATATGTTCCCTGGTTGAATTTCCACCACGCCCACAAGGCTTGGCTCTCGTACTCGCCTCTTGCTGTGAACCGTTACCCGACACCCGATGGCCGCAGTTCCATGAAACTCCTAGAAGCCTCCTCATTAATAGTAACTCGCGTCTCCTTTACGACAGCGTGAAGTAGCGAGGAGCATCAGCACCATCACGCTAAGCATTTAAGAGCCACTCCCTCATGGCTGTCTGGCATGGAAATGTTACCTCAACTCCCTCACTTCCAACAATCCACACTTATAAATAATGGCTTCTAATAAACGTGCATGAACTTTTAGCTATAGTACAGGTGGTGTGTGTGTGTGTGTGTGTGTGTGTGTGTGTGTGTGTGTGTGTGTGTGTGTGTGTGTGAATCCTTGGCTACAGTACAGGTGCATGAACTTTTAGCTATAGTACAGGTGGTGTGTGTGTGTGTGTGTGTGTGTGTGTGTGTGTGTGTGTGTGTGTGTGTGTGGTGAACCCTTGCCTACGGTACAGGTGGTGTGTGGTGAACCCTTGCCTACGGTACAGGTGGTGTGTGGTGAACCCTTGCCTACGGTACAGGTGGTGTGTGGTGAACCCTTGCCTACGGTACAGGTGGTGTGTGGTGAACCCTTGCCTACGGTACAGGTGGTGTGTGGTGAACCCTTGCCTACGGTACAGGTGGTGTGTGGTGTGTGGTGAACCATTGCCTACGGTACAGGTGGTGTGTGGTGAACCCTTGCCTACGGTACAGGTGGTGTGTGTGTGTGTGTGAACCCTTGCCTACGGTACAGGTGGTGTGTGGTGTGTGGTGAACCCTTGCCTACGGTACAGGTGGTGTGTGGTGAACCCTTGCCTACGGTACAGGTGGTGTGTGGTGTGTGTGGTGAACCCTTGCCTACGGTACAGGTGGTGTGGTGTGTGTGGTGAACCCTTGCCTACGGTACAGGTGGTGTGGTGTGTGTGGTGAACCCTTGCCTACGGTACAGGTGGTGTGTGGTGAACCCTTGCCTACGGTACAGGTGGTGTGGTGTGTGTGGTGAACCCTTGCCTACGGTACAGGTGGTGTGGTGTGTGGTGAACCCTTGCCTACGGTACAGGTGGTGTGTGGTGAACCCTTGCCTACGGTACAGGTGGTGTGTGGTGAACCCTTGCCTACGGTACAGGTGGTGTGTGGTGTGTGGTGAACCCTTGCCTACGGTACAGGTGGTGTGTGGTGAACCCTTGCCTACGGTACAGGTGGTGTGTGGTGAACCCTTGCCTACGGTACAGGTGGGGTGTGTGGTGATCCCTTGCCTACGGTACAGGTGGTGTGTGGTGAACCCTTGCCTACGGTACAGGTGGTGTGTGGTGTGTGGTGAACCCTTGCCTACGGTACAGGTGGTGTGGGGTGTGTGGTGAACCCTTGCCTACGGTACAGGTGGTGTGGTGTGTGGTGAACCCTTGCCTACGGTACAGGTGGTGTGTGGTGAACCCTTGCCTACGGTACAGGTGGTGTCGGGTGTGTGGTGAACCCTTGCCTACGGTACAGGTGGTGTCGGGTGTGTGGTGAACCCTTGCCTACGGTACAGGTGGTGTGTGGTGTGTGGTGAACCCTTGCCTACGGTACAGGTGGTGTCGGGTGTGTGGTGAACCCTTGCCTACGGTACAGGTGGTGTGTGGTGTGTGGTGAACCCTTGCCTACGGTACAGGTGGTGTGTGGTGTGTGGTGAACCCTTGCCTACGGTACAGGTGGTGTGTGGTGCCTACGGTACAGGTGGTGTCGGGTGAACGCGGTTGCTCCTGCCTTGAAAGCGCGGAATAAAAAAGAGCGTTATAAATGATAATGTTAATAGTTTTATGCTCCTAAATATTGCATTACCGAGCTAGCTTGAAAGAGGGAGCGCGTTCCGAATAATATTTTTCTGCATTAATTCTCCGAAATAATATTCCAGTTCTTGGTAAGCATGAATGAGAGAGCACATTTGAAATTACATTCCATTATGTCTTTATTCTTAAATATTGAAGGCTTCATGGTGCTACACTTCGTATCATCATCATCATCATCATCATCATTATCATTACCTGTGCAGGAAAAAGACAAATAGAAAGATACACCTTTGTCAAGTTAAAGCTTTCACTGTTCATCTCATCTGCCCTGATCTTTGTTTCCCACTCCAGTATTGTTGAGCTTCGAGAAACCCAAGGCCACGTAGATCTTTGTCCACCACCATTGAGCATCACCACTTTTTTTTTTTTTTTACGTCGCTGCCTTTTGCGCCGTTAGACTTTTTTCCTGGTGGGGCCTGATGCTCGGCCCAGCCCGTTCTGGCTCAGGCGGGTGTTTAGAGTGGCGCCTTCTTGTTTTGGCTCATGCTGCTCCCCGGAGCTGATCTTTGAGCCTCTCTTTGGAGAGGTAATCTAGAGTCCAGGTTGATAGGTGGTCTGCAGGGCAGGATGCGGGTAGTCTTATGCCACTTGCACATAAAAACACAATAGTCTGAATTTTCCTTACGCTTGAAACTTTAATTAACTGCAGGTCTCCGTTACAAGCGTATTAAAATAATTTCATTTTTTATTTTTTATTTTAATAGTTACACACCAGCGGTTCATGTCGTTCTTCCGATGGAGGCTGTCCAGTGCATTAACCTTGAATCCTTAGCATCAACATCTTTCCTCCTGTGTTTAGTGAGTGTCTTGGCGATGCTCCGGAAGAGGAGTGGGGAGGTGGCGGGAAGCTGTGTCGCTATTAAAGTAGCTTAGCGAGGGGGGATGGGGGGCGGGGTATGCGGGGAGGGAGATCCTGGGCAATGAGAGCAGAAGTTTACCTGTTAATGGGCAGCACTTTACGAAGATCAGCCAAGCTATTTCAGGGCTGGTTGCCTGCACACTCCAGCATATATGCGCCGTCATTTCCATCTCGGTGCTCAGCCTGGAGTTATGAAATGCTTCAAGTTAATTAGGACGAGCCTGAGCATTGGAGGCCTGGGAGCGTACGTCTCATCTGCCGTTTATTAAACTCGTGTGGTATGTGAAAGCCTTCGAAGTATATAAACTTAGTGCGACTAAAGGTCCTAATTGAGTTAGTGATGAATTGCTCTTTACTTTGCCCTGCCTCCCAGACCATCAAACTCTTCGGTCTTTACATATCAGCATCCACCTCTACCTCACGCCGCATATTGATTTCAATTTGCTGCACAACATTGCGAACAATTCGTTTCTATAAGATATCACTGTGCACCTCTGCTTTTTTGGATGGCCTCGGCAAAACCTTTTTATAATTCTTTGCTCATTTTGAGTCTTCCATTCTGCTCGGCGTAAATGTTTTGTAGCCAAGATATTGTTTAATGAATCTCGACATTAAACTTAAAGTTTGCTTTCAGATTGATTTTTTGATATAGTAATAAGAAATTTGAATATTCTGTTATGTAGTGCTAGAGAGTACTGTTTCCTTGCTTACCTTCTGTGCAAGAATCATAATTATATCACGTCAGCAACTATAAATAAAATTCGCCTGCGCCACTAACAGAGTCGGGTCATCGAAGAGACCCCTCAAGAAAGTCTTCCGGCACTACAGGCAGAACCTAAAAATAAGAAAAGTTTGATGAGAGTGGAAAAGAGCTTCCTTTGCGCAAGATTTATTATCGAAGTACCATGGATGGGTATTTGACTTATCACGCACTAAATGTCAACGAACGGTCGCCAGTCTCAGCGATCACAGTAACGTTTGTGCAACTTTTCCTTTATTTATTATTATTTTTTCATGGTTTAATCATACTCACCGCATCCTTCCCTCAACCAAGCACACACACACACCCACACACACACACACACACACACACACACACACACACACACACACACACACACACACACAGAGCGTAACGTCTAATTGAATGATTTAGTATTGCAGGGAGGTTATGTCGCCTGCCTGACAGCAGAAAGGAACGCTTTTTTTTTATAAATATTAGATATAATGCTGTCAAATACACAAAGGTTCGTGTATCTCGCCTTGCAGACACATGTAATTAAAAATGTAATGCAATGAAAATAATTTAATCGTGTAAAATATGACTTTACGTTTTTATTAAACAGTAGATGCACTCACAGATGATACATTTTGCAGACCCTCACAGACTCGTCACACACACACAGAGGAATACATACTTTTAGCTGAAGAGTTCCCAAGCCTTCAAGAAACATGGCCACATTGTTATACGCACCTTTTTGAACGCTTTGAAGTATATCAGTATTGACACTCCACATAGAGAGATAAAACTCCAATTATCGCCCGTTTTGCGACCAGCGCGACAGTTGTAAGGGTGACTCAACACATGAACCAGGCGATAACTTGTTTGCGTCAGGCCCTGCAAAAGCGTCGGGGCGGTCGTTTGAGCTGATCTATGGAGGCCATGTATACAGGCAGCAGGTATGTCACAGCTTATTGGTTTGCTGCTTGTATACCTCCACGGCTGCTGGCCAATCACGGAGCAGCTTTTTTTTATATCACCGGCCACTCTGATAGTCTGTCTTATTAACCCTTCATGTAACGCGTTGAAATATCCGGCAGTTCCCTTGTGTGTGTGTGTGTGTGTGTGTGTGTGTGTGTGTGTGTGTGTGTGTGTGTGTGTGTGTGTGTGTGTGTGTGTGTGTGTGTGTGTTTTTCAGCAGAGGAGTCAGTTCAAGGGCGTGAAAAAAGGTAACAAATGTGAAAAAAGCCCGCTACTCACTGCTCCCACTAAGAGTTAGAGGTGTGTGTGTGTGTGTGTGTGTGTGTGTGTGTGTGTGTGTGTGTGTGTGTGTGTGTGTGTGTGTGTGTGTTAGTATCTAGTTTAGTTTCTGTTAAAGGCTATGCTGAACACCTGACGCCAGTACGATTGATTGCACATCCGTCACCGTGATGCAACCGTCCTCTGTCTCGTTATTTTTATGCACCTCCCGCCGCTGCACAGTACAACACAGCAGAGTGCAGCACGAATTCAACACAGCGCAGCACAGCATGATACAGGATACCGTAATGATAAGCCGTAGCACAAAACATCAAAACACATTTCAGCACGTTATTCAACACTAGACCGTAAAGCACTGTAACACCACAGCACGTATCACAAAGAAACACAAAGGGCACAACATAAAACACACACACACACACACACACACACACACCACACCACACCACACCACACCTCACCACCACACAATGACACAATCAAGATGAGCGTTGATATCACCACCATCACCACAACAAAAATTAAAAAAAGGACGATAAAAACAACGACAGCAACTCCCAGTCATGTAGGTGCAAAGAAGCCATCGAGTTTATGAAAAATCTCATGTATCTTGCCGCTTCCCTCTTGACTTTCCTCCTCTTCCTTTCCTTAATTATCGCTCTTACGGAAAGGTAAATAGCTGGTACGAGATTTCATTAAATATTAAATATTAAATGGATAGGCGGTGGTCGAGTGGAAAGCGTCACCACCGAGTGGCCTAAGACTACGCACATGCTGTCCAGAAAACCACCTATCAACCCCGACTCTAGATTATCTCTAAAAGGGAGGGTCATTGATGAGCTCCGGGGGACGACACCATGAGCCAAACAAGATGGCGCCATTTTTTTTTATTCTTTTTTTTTTTTTTTTTTTTTTTACGTCTACGTCTATTGCGCCGGTAGGCTTGCTTGAGGGGCCTGGATGGTAGTCGGCCCCAGCCCGTCATGGCGCAGGCAAGTGTTTATAGTGGCGCCATCTTCTCTTGGCTCATGCTGCCCCCCGGGAACTCGCTCTTGATTAACTTAGACGCTTTAAACACTTGCCTGCACCACAACCGGCTAGGGTCGACCATCAAGCCCCGCGAAGAAAGCATACGGGAGCCACAGGCGGAAACGTAACAAAAATCATGACAAACAGAAACGACGAGACGAGAGAGCAGCAGAATGAAAGTGCATTAAATAATATGTCAGTTACGCACAATAGATATAAACTATATTAAATTGCACATGACAATCACAGAATATAAATAAATAATAATCAGATTTAGTGAAACGATAGATATTTATCTGGCAACACCAATGTTTTTTTTTTAATTAATTGGATCATAAAAACGCGACATTTGCACCGGCGCGGCCTGGGTGCCATAAAGGTCTATTAACAAGTGGAGGGTGATAATGCACACTCATCGCGCTGAACCAACCCGTGGCGCCATAACCGTGATCGAGTGTGAAGGATTTCCGTGATTACGTTTGTGTGTACCAGTTAAATGTATCCACCCATTGCTTCATATACAAATTTCCTGTCGCATTTTCGCACGTTCATAACTAAGTGGGGAATGGACGAGCCGTGTGCCGGAAATGTCCGTGGAGATGAATGAGGAAATTGAGGCTGTTAGTAGGAAATAATAGACAGGGAGACAGATAGAAAAACACATACGTGGAATAGATACGTAAAAGCCACCAAGGAGAGAAATATTGTTTCGCCTCAAGCTGGGAGGAAATTGAAGGATATCCTCACTTAGCGGTGTCCTGTGTGAGTGCGTGTGTGTGTGTGTGTGTGTGTGTGTGTGAAAGAGAGAGAGAGAGAGAGAGAGAGAGAGAGAGAGAGAGAGAGAGAGAGAGAGAGAGAGAGAGAGAGAGAGAGAGAGAGAGAGAGAGAGAGAGAGAGAGAGAGAGAGAGAGATGTGTGTGTGTGTGTGTGTGTGTGTGTGTGTGTGTGTGTGTGTGTAAGGACAGGGGAAATTTTGCCAACACAGAAGGGGAGAGGCGGAATGAAGGATGCCCGAAATAAATATAAAAAAAATATATTAACGCAAGAGGGATGGAAGGGATAACTTCTCGTCGGGGCTGATGAAAGAAGATTAAAGTAGGGAGGAGGAAGTGTGCCTGCAGGAACATTCTCAAACATGCCGAGGGAGAGAGAGAAAAAAAAAAGAATATAACAAGACTAACCTACTTTCCTAGTATTTTGTTCTTTGCTGCAATTTTCCTTCTTTTCCACTATATTTTCCTCCCTCCTCCTCCTCTTCCTCTTCCTTTCCTCTTCCTCTTCCTCCTCCTCCTCCTCCTCCTCCTCCTCTTCATTTCCTCTTCCTCTTCCTCCTCCTCCTCCTCCTCCTCCTCCTCTTCCTCTTCCTCTTCCTTTCCTCTTCCTTTCCTTTTCCCCTTCCTCTTCCTCTTCATTTCCTCTTCCCCTTCCTCTTCCTCTTCCTTTCCTCCTCCTCCTCCTCCTCCTCCTGCTCCCCCTCCTCTTCCTTTCCTATTCCTTTCCTCTTCCTTTCCTCTTCCCCTTCCTCATCCTCTTCCTCTTCCTTTCCTCTTCCCCTTCCTTTCCTCTTCCACCTCCTCCTCCTCCCGGCATTATTACTTTCCGTCTTGGTTCCATATTTTCCAATACTACCAGAATACCAAGACCTCGTAAGTTGATTATAAAACATTAAACAGCGTAAGACTACAATGAGAATCTTCTTTTGCTGCAAACATGAAGCTTGTATCGTTCTTCCTTCAATTTTCTTCCGTCTGTTTTTCTTTCTTTTCATCCACTTCCTCGTCCTGTTCCTCATCCACGCCTGCTCGTTCTGCCACACAGCCTTTCATTTCCCTCGGTTTTCTTGCCCACTTTCCTCTTTATCTCTCTTTTCCTCCCTCCCCTGTTTTCCATCCCATCGCCTCGCCTCAACACCCACTGCTCGGAAATTACCACAAAACTCAATTTGCTCAGCAGGAATGAACCAAATGTGTACTTCCAATTCCCAGAGGCAGCACAGCCCTTGGTCATGTGGCGGGCGATGAAAGAGTGTGATGAAGTGCGAGTGTGCGGGGAGGGGAAGGGGGGGGGGCGGTAGAGTATGTGTGTGTGGAAAAGAGGTGTTTGTGCTTGATTGTTGGTGTGTGTGTGTGTGTGTGTGTGTGTGTGTGTGTGTGTGTGTGTGTGTGTGTGTGTGCATTCGTTCCTCTCGCTTGTCACTGCCCCTCCTTCCTCCACTCCTCCCAAGCACTGTTCAACCCCAATCACGCAGCAGCCCTTACAGCAACACCACCTCCATCTCACACTTCTTTACACTGCCCAGCGCCTATCAATACCCTCAGGCAGTGTCGTCTATTGATAGGAAAGGTAATGGAAGGACAGCAAGCTTGTTCCGGAATACTTGTTAATCACTTTATTTTTCATCGTGTGTGTGTGGTATGATTGGAGGAGGGAGAGCATAATGCGGTGATGAGTTGTGGCGTGGTGGTAGAGGGAACGGAGAAGCTCTGGTGATTTGATCGCAGGAGAATTAGATTGGTGAGATTATCACCTCCACCATTGGCAAGGAGGTTACGGTCGGAATTATAAGACACTTTGGTTTCTCACATCAGCTATTTCTAAAGGTCAAAGAAGGGGTCAGTCGGGTTCTAGTGAGTGTTTCTTTAGGTTCACGGTACAGAGGAAGGGTCAAACTACTATCAGTCATAAAACTACTCCTGGAAATGCCCACAACTCCTAAGAAAGCCTTGTCAAATAGGTGTTCTTGGGCCGCGGAATGTCTTATAATACGACCCTTTGTTCCTAGTAAACGAGACCTGCCAAGAGCATATCGTTAGTGTTGAGTTCCATGCTGAAGATTTTTTTTTTCTGTCTTTTGTCCTCACTCCTGACCGAGCGTCCTTTGCACATTATTTTTATGGATGTAAAAATAAATTGTGTGTACGTGAGGTGTTACTGCAGAAAATAAGTCATGAAACCGTTTATCTGAACCTTACTGAGCAATCATTAAACGAGGTATCCTTAAAATATAAAAGTGTCCATATAGAATTGCGGAATATTATCAGTTATTTTGCCTGAAAATATAATCAGTACCAAGTGTAAGAATATATCGTGCACACCTGTCTTGTAAGGAAGCAATACCAGTAATGTATCTCTCCCTTCTTAAAACCATGAGACATTACATATTATTAGTCAAGATTATGAAATAGGGAGAAGAAATTATAGTTCCGACGTTACAGTAAGTGTACAGGGGCTTCAAAAACACAGCAGTGGAGCACAGAGGAAGGGAAAGAGAAAACAATAACAGAGCTATACAAAGCACACAAACACCAACACTTACCGGGTGCGGGATGCAACAGGCCGGCAACGCATAGCAGCAGGGAGGCGGCCACGCCCACGTTCCCTTTCACTCTCATTCCTGAAAAACGAAAACACAAAACATTAAATTAGTCCACTTCCTCGATGGTCAGCGCTGGGGCCTCCTCCGCCTCACCCACTTCCTCATTTGTTCCTCTCGCTTGTCACTTCCCCTCCTTCCTCCACTCCTCCCAAGCACTGTTCAACCCCAATCACGCAGCAGCCCTTACAGCAACACCACCTCCATTTTACGCTTCTTTACACTGTCCAGCGCCTATCAGTACCCTCTGGCAGTGTCGTCTCTTGATAGGAAAGGTGATGGAAGGACAGCAGGCTTGTTCCGGAATACTTGTTAATCACTTTATTTTTCATCGTGAAGCACAAACTAACAAAAGAAAATAGCAGTGCGGCTTCAAAACACGTCGAAACGAGAATATAATTTACGTTCTTGAAGAATGACTGAAAAAAAAAATAATTCCTTTTAGTTGTTAACATGTATATCCTACCTCGGGTGTAAATATAATTATGACAAGCAGGGTATGATAGATCGTCAGAAAAATACACATCTGCGCTCTCGTTTGTGTGTGTGTGGGGGGGAGGGTCTGGGTATGGGTTGGCTGAGTGGGGGGGGGGTGCGTGTGCGTGAGTGTAATAATAATAATGATACGGTTTATTTAGTTTTTGCAGCCGTTAGGATGAAAATGAACAAAAAGGGGGATGGGGAGCGGAGGTGTGACGCATCTGTGGGAGGGTTGGGGTGATGATGCTTGTGAGGTGGCGGAGAGGGGGGGTGGAGTGCTGTGTGGTGGTGCCGGGAGTGGGGAGGAGTAATAGGGGCGGCCTCTTCCAGGTGACGGTAAGGTCAGATAGACAGTGTGTGTGTGTGTGTGTCACTGTCTGTGTCTGTGTCTCTGTCTCTGTCTTTGTGTGTATGTGTCTGTGTGTGTGTGTGTGTGTGTGTGTGTGTGTGTGTGTGAGTGAGTGAGCACGCCCACACCTACATACACCACATCTCTTGCACAACATTCATCATCAGCGCTTCGTACACCTTCCCGTTAGCAAACACTTTTCTGGGCGCCGCGAGGGAGAGGAAGCGACGTAACGAGCGGGTTCAAAGAAGGAAAATTAATGTGACTGAATTTTGTCTCGTCTTTTATCGCTTCTTTTCTTCGTTGGTGAGAGTTTTACAGGGCGACCCTTTATCATAAGCTTTTGTAATAACACTGTTGTTTTACCGCAATGGAGATATAATTAAGGATGCATTTAAGAGATGTAATAAAGAACGTGTGTGTGTGTGTGTGTGTGTGTGGAAAGAAGGGAGGGTGTGTGAGAGGAAGTTAAGAGAGAGAAGTAAGTAAGTAAGTAGAGAAGGGAGGAAAGAAAGATATGGTAAAAAAGGAAGGAAGGAAGGAATGATCGCAGGAAGGAAGGAAGGTAGAAAGGAAAGAAGGAAAGGAAGAATGGAAGGGATGCAGAAAAGGAAGGCAGGAGACTAGTAGAAAGGGAGGAAGGTAACTAAGAAGAAAAGGTGTGAGTGAAGGGGAAGAGGGTTGGAGAGGAGGAGTCATGTAAGGTGAAAGGTTGTCGGGAATGAGTTTAACCTAATGAAGAGAAAGATAAACACTGAACAAACGGTTATACAGATGAAAACAAAGACAACAGAAAGAATCACCAATGCACAAGAAACAGCCGGAGGGAAGCGATAAATGGAGAGCTGAAATACAACTTAAAAGAACTCAACATATCGCAAAGAATCATAACTTTTTTGCGCACATTGTTGACGAAACGCGAGGAGGTGGAGAAAAAATGGACACGGAGGCTAAGGAGGATAAAAGAAAGGAGAGGAGAGAAGGGGGAGGAGATGGGTAACGGTGAGAAGCGGCAGCAGGAGGAGCAGGAGCAGGAGGTGAGGATGGTAGCGGTATGGAAGAGAAAAAAGGAGAAAATGAGAAGGAGCAGGTGAAGAAGCGGAATGGAGGAGGAGGTATAAGAGCAGCAGAAGGACAATGAGGATAGAGGAGGAGGAGGAGAAGAAGGAGAAAGAGGAAGAGGAGGAGGAGGAGGAGGAAATTATCAGAAGGAAGAGGTGATGTTGATAGTCGTATGAAAGAGGAGCAGGTGGAGAAGCGGAATGGAGGAGGAGGAAGAGAAGGAGGAGGAGCAGAAGGACAATGAGGATAGTGGAGGAGGAGGAGGAGGACGAGGAAAAAAGAAGAAGAAGAAGAAGAGGAGGGTGCTATCAGGATCAGAGGCAAAAAAATAGGAGGGAAGGGGAAAGAAGAAGAACCAAGAGAAGGAGGAAGAGATTAAAGGTGGAATTGGAGAGGCAGCGGAGCAATAAGGTGGATGGAACGGCGGGAAAAGCGACGACCTGAGGGAACTGATTCGTAAAAACATGACGGGAAAAAAGACGAGATAGTGGAAGACTGAAGAAGACCAAACCTTTTTAACCTCCCCGTCTGTAAACATTGTTCTTATAAAAGCTTCACTGAACACCGAAAGTTAAGGGGCCGTGAATGGTGGCGGTGGTATTAGGCGTGGTATTAGGAGGAGGAGGAGGAGGAGGAGGAGGAGGAGGAGGAAGAAGGAAGGGAAACGTAAGAAAAACAAAAGGGGAAAAAGTACAGGAGAAAAGAAATTGAAATTCGGATTAGGAGGGGGAGGAAACGGAAGAGCAGGAGGAAGAGGGAGCAGAAGGGAAGGAAAGGGAAGGAAAGGAAAGGAGAGGAAAGGAAAGGAAAGGAAAGGAAAAAGGAAATTAAAGTACTGGTAATGGCAACGGGCACGGTCTTTATCCCTCTCAATGCTCAAATAATTAAATTCTCTCTCTCTCTCTCTCTCTCTCTCTCTCTCTCTCTCTCTCTCTCTCTCTCTCTCTCTCTCTCAGTCAAAGGCAAAGCATTTATTTGCCTGATAAATTAATAATACAATAAACAACTACAACAGTATTACAAGGCATAGCTCTTTGAATGAAAAAAAAAAAATCATTTTTAAAGAGCTCCTTAATTCCATCAATTATAGGATAAAGCACGTTGTGTTTGCTAATTAGGCATTTTCTAAATATTATATAAAACTTTACAAATACATACGTACACATATATATATATATATATATATATATATATATATATATATATATATATATATATATATATATATATATATATATATATATACACACACACACACACACACACACACACACACACACACACACACACAAATTCATACATTCACAAACATACATGTGTGCACCAGTGGTGGGCGCGGTACCAAAAGTTTGGGGTTGCGTTACGCGGTACTGAGGCACCTCAGCATGCCCAGTGCGTTCCGCGGTACTCCGGTACTTTTTCCGGCCCCCCTGGTGCGTTCCGCGGTACTGCGGTACCTGTTTTCTAAAGCAGCACTTAAAAAGAGGAAAAAAAAGCTCTGCGTCACCAATTACCAAAAACACTTATATGTAAAAAAAAAAAAAATATTAAACGCCACATGGGATTAGGTGGAAACTATCTAGTAGGAATGATGTGTCCAGAATAAGTAACATATGATGTTGTAGATAACAATAATATATATAGGTAATTATTTAATAGATTATTTCATAGGAGCAAGATTTACACCGACCTGCCAGTAGTGAAGTTGAGCCCGGATTTAGAGTTAGAACGTTACACGTTCTAAGTCCGTCTACGTTAGCACGGTACACGTTAGTAACGTGTCTCTCTCTCCCTTCTTTCTCTGTTGCCAGTTATAGCGAGATAATCGGCGCGCACGCAACTAAAGATGAATTGATTTAACGTACTATAGGAGATATGAGGCGTTGATTAATTTTAGAAGCAAGTATGGTTCCTCCTAGAAAAGCATAGGTGAAAAAATCCAGGTTCCAACCAGCCTCCGATGAAAAATCACATCCTTTTAATTAACAATAGGTACCTATCCTTTTCAGTGAAAGTGCCTCCCCTCTTTCCCACGGTGTCTGTTCGTATGTCCGACTGTCTGTCTGTCTGTCTGGTGGGTCAGGTGCCCCCCCCCCCCCGGCCCCCTCAAACAGTGGTATTGTTTATTTTTATTTAGATATTTATTTATTCATTAATTATTATCATCACTATTTTTCTTTAAAGTGTTTGCCGGTACCGCGAAAAGTACCGCAGGTAATTTGAACGCGGTACCGGTACTCCTGTACTTTCAGCAGTTCTCTGCGGTACTGCGGTACCGGTTTGGTAGTGCGGTAGTACCGCAGTACCGCAAAAAGTACCGCAAGTGCCCAGCACTGGTGTGAACTCTATTTATCCTAAAACGTTAAACAAAACATATGCCATTAACATGCAAAATGTATCTCAATCATCATTCTGAACATTTAATATATATTTCTTAATTTTTTTTTTAAATGTACTATTTTCAATAGTTTTAAAGTTTTGAGGCAGACTATTCCATGTGAGGCACCCTGAGTGTGCCACAAATCTTTTAGTTGCCCCTGAACGAGGTTGCGGTAGTCTTAATAAATTTTGGCTCCTTAGATTTTGATGGTGGACAATTGAAACTCTATCAAAAGTAATAACAGTAGAAATATTTAATTGGCTGTGAACAAATTTAAATAATTCTAATTTATGAATATCATCTAATTTTTATAAGGAAAGATTTACAAATAACGGATCAGTGTGATCTCTATACCCTGCTCCTGAGATTGTTCTAACATTTCTTTTTGTAATAATAGTAATGGCTTTGTGAAGGTCTTCACTGCAGAACCCCAGGCAAGATTACAATATTGCAAGTAGGGGTTATGAGCACCTCTGTAGTCAAGTTGTCTTTGATTTTATAAAGTATCCCTTTCGATCTTGATATTTTATTATGTATATAATTAATATTATATTACCAAAGTGACTTGTCATCGATAATAATTCCTAGAAATTTTAATGAGGTGACTTTTTCAATTGCACAATTCGCTAATTTAATTACAATGTCTTGATTAATATGCTTATTGCCAGCAAATAACATGTAATTAGTTTTTTGAGTATTTAACGTTAGTCTGTTAGCAACTAGCGAAGGGAAGCCGAGACGGTTTGATATTATTGTTTTTAGACTGATCCGTGAAGATAAATATCGAAATCTCTAAGTTCAAGCCATTAATTCCTCTCTCTCTCTCTCTCTCTCTCTCTCTCTCTCTCTCTCTCTCTCTCTCTCTCTCTCTCTCTCTCTCTCTCTCTCTCTCGCTATAGATAGATAGATGGATGTGTAAATATGGATAAATACAGATAAACAGATAATGGAGCAGAGAGAGAGAGAGAGAGAGAGAGAGAGAGAGAGAGAGAGAGAGAGAGAGAGAGAGAGGAATTAATGGCTTGAACTTAGAGATTTCGATATTCATCTTCACGGATCAGTCTAAAAACATTATAATAAAACCGTCTCTGCTGTCCTTCGCCCTTCTTAAAGACAATGATTCCTTATTATCGTTTATTCATTTGAACATAAGACGCAAGATGGAGATCCGAGTGATAAAATACACCAAATATTAAGAAGAAAATGAAACGAGGTAATTCTAATAAGGACTTGATATTTTTTTTTTGTGACAGACTCTCATGTGTGTGTTTGTGCTGGAAGGGGCGTGGGGGGGTGACGATTTGTGATGGGGCCGTACACATGTTTCCAGTTATTATCGTTAAAACGTGGATCAGTATATAATCTTTACTTAAATCAAAGAATTTCAAAACTAATGTTCATCCCTCCTCGCGAAATTCATCATGATTTTGTCAGATAGTTCCCGGCATTTGCTTTTCCTCCAAGTGCAACAGAATTCCCCGCATTAGGAGCCTTGTCCGTAGCGTGGTAATGGAATAATCGCATTAACGCTAATATCATTATCCTTTCATATGCCGTTTTTTCATGATGTGTAATGTAGTAGCTCTGACACGAGTTTGGTTAGGTAAACTAATCACACTACAGGGTGAAAGGAGAAAATTATATTACTTTTTGAGCGACAGACGCAAACTTTGATAGGACTGTTAGCTTTCCTAGTTTTCCTTATCAGTAAATTATACACACAGAAAAAAAGTACGGTCTGGCTGCCTTGCGCTGTGCTCGCCTTTCACGGATGCTTGAGGTAATCCTATTTTGTTTTGTTTTTACAGCAAAGGAGACAGCACAAGGCCACAAAAAAAGGAAACAACAATGAAAAAAAGCCCGCACCTTAAATAGAAAAAAAAATTATATTAGTTTTTGAATGACAAACGCAAATTTATATGATAAGTTAGTTTTCTGGTGAATTATACCCACACAAAAAGAGCAAGTATGGTCTGGATGATTTCCGCCGCGCTTCCCTTCACGGGTGCAAGTCATTCGTTGGCCACAGCCGCGGAGGCAAAAGTGGAAACACGCCTCGCCTCACGGGACCAGTTGCCACGCTCCGTGTTAATTAGCGGCGTAATCGTTATGGTGAGGGAATAGCGCCGCATCGTGTAATCAGCCTCGGCGGTGCAGCGAATTTGTGTTGAATCCTTGCAATGTATGAGGCTGCTGTGTCGCTCCATCAGCATGCAGCCCCTCAAGCACCAGATTTAAATTAGTTAGAAAAAAATATGTAATATGTTAACGGCGCGGAAATCCCCTGCACGTGTGAAAATACTTCGAAATTACTGGTGAAATGAAGGAAATATATCCCGTTCCATTGTGGGTGTGTGTAAAGCATTTTGTACGGTATATCATTAATACTGCCAGCAAGGACGATAGATATTTTTGTTATTCCTCTCTTAACTTCAAAAACAAGTAAAAGAGCAGAAATTAGGCTGCTGCAAGTAATTATATACCTGAAAGGGGGAAGTGACACTGGAGGTGCTATTTTTAGGACTGTGTGTGTATAATATTATCTCTCTCTCTCTCTCTCTCTCTCTCTCTCTCTCTCTCTCTCTCTCTCTCTCTCTCTCTCTCGCTTCTTTTGTGTGTGTGTGTGTGTGTGTGTGTGTAATTCACCATGGTCTGATCACGCTCTGAACTCACAATCTCCCACCACTACTCTCCCTATATGAGCTCCTCCTCCTCCTCCTCCTCCTCCTCTTCCTCTTCCTCTTCATCCTCTTACTGACTTAACAGCCACGATCGGCTGATGGCCAAAAAAAAAAAAAATCCTCTTACTACTACCACTACTACTACTACTACTACTACTATTACCACTACTACTACTACAACTATAATCATTACTTCTACTACTACTACTTCTACTTCTACTGTTATTGTCGCAGCTGCTCCTACTACTCCTCTTTCAATATGGCTATTAATATTATCATATATTACTATCATTACCAAAATAATTCCAGGTTGAGCTCTCGTTAGCCTCATTAATTCAAATTTTTATATCTTCATTGTGGATGTTCTTTTTTATATGACATCGGACATGCAACTGACAACGCCACTGGGAAAGAAAGAAAGAAAGAAAGAAAGGGAGACACGCTTTAATGAGAGAGAGAGAGAGAGAGAGAGAGAGAGAGAGAGAGAGAGAGAGAGAGAGAGAGAGAGAGAGAGAGAGAGTGAGAGAGAGTGACAGCAACGAAAGAAAGAAAGAAAGAAAGAAAGAAAGAAAGAAAGAAAGAAAGAGAAGAGAGAGAGAGAGAGAGAGAGAGAGAGAGAGAGAGAGAGAGAGAGAGAGAGAGAGAGAGAGAGAGAGAGAGAAAGAAAGAAAGAAAGAAAGAAAGAAAGAGAAAGAGAGAGAGAGAGAGAGAGAGAGAGAGAGAGAGAGAGAGAGAGAGAGAGAGAGAGAGAGAGAGAGAGAGAGAGAGAGAGAGAGAGAGAGAGAGAGAGAGAGAGAGAGAAAGAAAGACAGAAAGAAAGAAAGAAAGAAAGAAAGAAAGAAAGAAAGAAAGAAAGACAAGAGAGAGAGAGAGAGAGAGAGAGAGAGAGAGAGAGAGAGAGAGAGAGAGAGAGAGAGAATAATATAGCAGAACTTTCTTGATATATTTTCCAAGATGGCTGCCAGTTTGCAATTAACGAGACCTATTCAAATGTGCCGAACCTCGTCCTCTTCTCACAAAATATAGCTTTTAACGAAGTCCATTATTGTGATGTGACTGACTCTATCATCACTTCATCTACGGACAACGCGGTCCTCGCTCGCACCCAAAACAGAAAACGTATCCTGACCATTAAGACATACGATATCTGTAAAGGAAGCCAAACTGCTGAGAATCGAGTGCTATGCAGGAAAGAACTCTTTTTACCATTCAAGTTACGGAGAGTTTATGCATTTATGTAAAAAAGAAAAAAAAAACTTGTGCACTGCATGGGGCATTGGAGAAATCCCTGATTCCATTTCCCTGGTGCATCAGTAAAAGGCCGAGTGGACTTTGTGTAGGAGGAAGACCCGCTCAGAGCAAACTATGACTTGGTGCTCTGTGTGGCAGCAAACACGCCCTCCGCGCCAGGGGAAGATACGAAAATTGCTTCCATTACTGTTGTTCCCGCCACCCTCTCCTCTGATTGTCGCCTTTGATTAATTTATCACGCCCATTCAGCTCCCCTCTACGACCGCTTTCATCTGTTGATCAGGCACGGGAGTAACAGGAGCCACCTTTAGTCGATTTTCTGAGTCCAATGGCAAAGGTGAATAAAGAGAAATGTCCTCATTCCTCGTTACCTCCGCATGCCACGGTAAAGGAGTCTTTGGCGAGCGAGGGAGAGGCAGGCGGAGGATCCATCAATTTTATGGCCGGCGACGGAACGAAGGGAGAAATTGCTTGGTGCGAAGTGCGAGACGCCTCAAGATGCTCAGCTCCGCCCACTCAGCTGGTGTGTGGGTGTCTTTGTTTGTTTGTTTGTTTGTTTGTTTTGCGACCTTTTTTAGTCTTGTTATTTCTGTTTCCGCGCTATGAAACCAGTGGTCACACAAAGTCTCCTTCAACAGAGATCTATCTAGGTATGAGTGTCTAAAATTCTAATCGGCTTTTCTGAAACATGTGGAAATTAACAATAGCATAGTTCCGTAGGATATAAAGAGTATGAATGAGTGAGCCCCGTTATGAACCCTCGTAAGTCTCCTTTCTCTGTGATGACTTCGAAAGTTTTGTGTCGCACTCTGGGTCATTGAATAATTGCTGTGGGTTTGTTTACTGCCATTTCTTGATGTCGTTTAAATAAAAAAATGTATATAAAAAAGGAAGGTGATGCAAAGACATTCTGATCATTTTCGCTGCTGCCTAAATAATGAACTTGCCTTTGTTTGAGTAACTTTTTATTTTGTATTTTCCTGTAGTGAAAAACATCAAGGACAAGTAAGGACATCCCATTGTTGCCTCTAAGAGAACTTTGTGTTTTCCCAGTTTGCCGCACAGATTCTTTTTCTTAGTTTTGTTTTCTGTTTTTTTCACGTGTGTCAGTTTGGGCCTTAGCGAGGCGTGTGTTAAAGTTCGCCGCCCAGAATGCCGTGGAAGTAAAGTTGAGGCCGAAAGCATTGTTGTTTCTAAATTAGCCGCGCGAGCAGAACATTAAAGCTGCGTGCCTCTTATTTCGGCCACTCCGGAAAACACTTGGGTTCCAATATCGGTGAGGCTGAGTGGGCCGAGAGGAAATGCGAAGACTGAGTAGTGTGAAGGTGGGGAGTGGAAGAAAGGCCTCTAGTGAAAGTGGCGGTGGGTGAAAGGAGGAAAGAGGAGTATGTAGTGTTCAGGAAAAGTGAATGAATGAACTGTAGTGCAGGTCGTACTGGGAGGACGAAGAGTTAAGTGTGTATGGGAGTGAATGGAAGAGAAAGAATTAAGTTTATTATGATAGTAGTGGACGAGAGGAAGTAATGAGTACAAATACTGTAGGTGGCGATGACTGCATGTAAGTGGAAGTGGCTGGAAGGTGGAAAGGATAAGGACCATGTAATGTAGGCGTCAGGGGATGAAATGACGTGAAAATGAGGACTGTGTTAGCAGGTGACAGTAGTGAAAAGGAAGAGAATGTGAGGACCTTGTATTCTAGGTGTTTGGAGAATGAAATGACGGGAAAACGAGGATTGTGTTAGCAGGTGACAGTAGTGAAAAGGAAGAGAATGTGAGGACCTTGTATTGTAGGTGTTTGGAGAATGAAATGAAGGGAAAACGAGGAGTGTGTTAGCAGGTGACAGTAGTGAAAAGGAAGAGAAAGTGAGGACGGTGGAGGAAAGGACACAAGGAGGGAGGAGCAAAAGGTGACAGAGCGTGAAATTAAAAGTGAGGGACAAAATTAGGTAAAAACTTTTCCTGCGTCCTTTTGATACGAGAAGAATGGAAGGAAAGGGCGAGGGACACAGCACGAGAAAGGAATAATGGCTGGAGAAGGGTGGCACCGGGGAAAGGGTGAAGATGAAACACGGCTGACGATTTAGCGAGCAAGGGATGTATGGAGGAGGACTGTCTTTCATTTAGCAGGGAAGCGAGGCAGAGAGGGAGAGGCGAAAAGGAAAATGTCGTGAGTCAGTTATTTTTGGGGTCGATAAAGAAAGGAAAAGAAATGAAAGAAAAGGAAAACATAACCAGGAAAAAATAATAAAACAACACCAATGCCAACACACACCAACACCACCGCAAACCCCGACACCATGCACACACACACACAAAAAATAATAATGATACCTGTGGTTATTAGCCAGAGCGCGCACACACACACACACACACACACACACACACACACACACACACTCTCTCTCTCTCTCTCTCTCTCTCTCTCTCTCTCTCTCTCTCTCTCTCTCTCTCTCTCTCTCTCCCCCTGTCCATCTATCTGTCTCCCTGTCCATCCATCTGTCTCCCTGTCCCGGTTCTCGGCCCCAAAACACGCCGCCCTCACCCACACACTGCCATCCGTCAGGCCCAACAAATGGCAGGCACTCTATCCGTCCGGCGTTGTTGCCTTCCCTTAACACTTCCCGCCTCCTTCGCTAACACCCTGTAATGCCATCGCGGCGTAGTGCCTCCCTTTGTGGGCGCTGACGTGAATGAGATCCTCAGTCACAAGTCGCACTTATGAACGTGGCTTCTACATGCCCTAGAGCCCTTCCTTCCTCCCCTCCGCCTCACCCTCCCCTCCCCAAAGCCCAGTCTCCTTGTTTTCCGGCTACTCGTTCATTATGCTATTCGCCTTCCTCCTTTACCTCCCTCTCCTCTCCGCCCTTCCTCCTCCTTCTCTTTACCTATTATTACTGGGTCAAAGGAATAGGTATGAATGTATGATAAGATATTGGGCTTTTATATCTATGGCTTTCTTGTTTGTTTTCATACTTGAGAAAACATAACGATATTATTTTATTGTCCCCACAGTCATCTGCCTATCTGCCAGTTTCTCGCTCCGTTTCTATTTTCTCTATACTCTTTTTTTTTTTTTTCGTCTGGTGTACTTTGTAGCGGTCAACTCTACCGTCCGTGTCAGTGCAGCTTGGCCTATGTACGTAAAGTGTTGATAAGTCTAGATGGACGTCGTAGCCATGTTGCATGTTTGTACCTTTTGCTTGCTCGCTTCAGTCCAGATGTGTAGCCCCTCCACCTGCCTGATGTAGCAGACAAAGGTGTTGGTACTGAAGTGTCACAGCAAAGTTCAACAGATGACATGTGGGCGTCTTATATTTTTCGAAATGCATACATGGATGCACACATTTCTCCCATATATATAAATATCATATATATATAGATATTAAATATATATATATATATATATATATATATATATATATATATATATATATATATATATATATATATGTATATATATATATATAGAGAGAGAGAGAGAGAGAGAGAGAGAGAGAGAGAGAGAGAGAGAGAGAGAGAGAGAGAGAGAGTTTCTTTTGCCTCGCGATTTTATTAAAGAATTTTTATTCAAGTCTTCTTCCTGTAGTCATTATCTTCGAAAAGGAAGTTCATTTTCCAGAAGGGGCTTGGGAGAAAGGTTTGGTAACATTTTTAAATTGTAAGAACAGTTTTAAGTTATGCTAACAAAGTTAGCATTATGTATTATATAAAAGTATAACGGTGAAACTAAAATGAATTGTTTCGTTTTCATATTTTCTTTATTTTAAACGTTATCGTGTATACTAAGTGCATACTTTTAAATGATGGATGTAGGATTCGAGGAATAGCTATTTAATGTTACCTTTCTCTGCCTCTCCGTTATTATATGTATCTGTCTCCCCTCCTGATACTTGCTTGTGTCTATCTATCTGTATGTGTCTGTCTGTGTCTGTCTGTTTGTCTGTCTGTGTCTGTCTGTCTGTCTGTCTCTCTCTCTCTCTCTCTCTCTCTCTCTCTCTCTCTCTCTCTCTCTCTCTCTCTCTCTCTCTCTCTCTCTCTCTCTCTCTCTCTCATGGTACGTCTCAAAAGTGAATTCGTCCTCCTCCTCCTCCGCCTTCCTTTCCTCCTAAGAGTGAGGTGCAGCTTTTCGCTTTCAGGATCTGTGTGAGTAAACTTCAGGAAGCTATTTCACGCCGCCTCGTGCTCGGCTCTTTCCACTGCAACACCCTCGTCTCTTTCCTCCTTCTTTCTTTCCTCTTTGTATCCATCGTCCTCCCCTCTCTTCTGCCTCCATCCCAGCAGTCCCTCCATTGACATTCTCTCTCCATCACTCCTATCCTCCATCCCCTCTTACCTGAATTTATGCCTCCGACTATTCCCCTCTGTATGTACCTTCATCCTCTCTTCCACCTCTTGTCTCTCCATTTCTCCTCTTCATTGTCTCCCGCCTCCTACTCTCCCACCTTTTATCTAAGAGCAGGCGCTTGCTTCGTCTTTCTTCCCTCTGTCACCCACCTTTCTTTTCCTCCTTCCTTCTTTATTTGTTTTTGTGTAATCTTTCCCTCTTGTGTCTCCTTCCTTCCACTCTATTGCTTCCCATTGTCTTCTCCCTCCTCCTCCCTTGTGTCTTTTCTTCCTCTCTACTCTGTATATTTTCCCCTCTTCAATTTTTGTCACTGTACTTCCGTCATCTTCACTCTCCTAATCCCTAATCCCTTTCTCCTTCTCTTGTTTTCCTCCATTATTTTCTTCTTCATTAAGCCACGTTGTCCGTGTGTTCTACTTGGTGGCAATTTATTCTCTATTCTAAAATAATATATTTTCAAATTAAATACCGATGACCTGGATTACTTTGCCACTTTCTTTCAGTGGACACTATTTTTTTCTTCAATAAGCTATCATCAAAGCTCAGTGTGTGTGTGTGTGTGTGTGTGTGTGTGTGTGTGTGTGTGTGTGTGTGTGTGTGCCTGCATGAACGGGGCGCGTACTTCGGCTGTCAGGCCAAAAGCCTGACAGATAGAGCCTTGTGTGTGTGTCTGTTCTACGGTTGCTGTCATGACGTGATACAAAAAGACGTCATTTGTTCATCTGCCGCGTGTGCACGAGGACATGGCTCGGCGCGTGCTGCTGCTGCTCCTTTAGTAGTGCCTCGAGTTTCATCTCCGAGCGCTTTCACAGAGACACGTCGCGGTACTTCTTCACAGCGGCGAGTGTTCCCTCCGGCCTGAGCCGCGTCCCTGATGCTCCCCGGCTTGTGTACAGTCACGTGCGGCCAATATATATATATATATATATATATATATATATATATATATATATATATATATATATATATATATATATATATATATATATATATATATATATATATATATATATATATATATATATATATATATATATATATATATATATATATATATATATATATATATATATATATATATATATATATATATATATATATATATATATATATATATATATATATATATATATATATATATATATATATATATATATATATATATATATATATATATATATATTTATTTATTTATTTTCATGGGTAGGCGGTGGCTGAGTGGTAGCGTGCTGGGCCCACATGCACCGTGTGATGGACGATGCGGGTTCGAATCCCCACGCTACCACCTCGGATTTTTCAGTCACCGCCGAGTGGTTTAAAACTACCCACATGCTGTCCTGAAGACCACCCATCAACCCGGACTCTTGAGGAAACCGTCCAAGTGTATCAAGAACGAGTACCGCGGAGCAGCATGAGCCCAGAGAAGATGGCGCCACTATAAACACTTGCCTGCGCCATGACGGGCTGGGGCCGACTACCATCCAGGCCCCTCAAGCAAGCCTACCTGCGCATAGGCGTTCTCGTAAAAAAAAAATACATACATACATGCGCACAGTTTCTCTCTCTCTCTCTCTCTCTCTCTCTCTCTCTCTCTCTCTCTCTCTCTCTCTCTCTCTCTCTCTCTCTTTTAAAGACATTTCATTTTTTATTGACTTCCTATTTCTTTTCTTTTCTTTTTTTCCTCTTTTTCTCCTCTTCAATTTTGTTACCCTCCTCTTCTTCCTCTTTGCTTCCTCCTTCTTCTTCTTTTTCTCGCTTAAATTCCCTTCATCCACACTATCAGAGGAGTTACTTTTCCGTCATACCAATCTGTAGTAAAGACTTTTAGCAAACAAGTGTTTTACATACCGTGTACGTTTTTTTTTTTTTTTAGTGTGTGTGTGTGGGGGGCGTTTATTGGCTAGGGAGAGAGAGAGAGAGAGAGAGAGAGAGAGAGAGAGAGAGAGAGAGAAACAGAAAAAAGGCCCACAAGCCAAAGTGCCAAGCAAATACAGGAAAAATACAGATAAAGAAGAAGACAGAGAGACCGACAGACAACCAAGTAGACAACGTTGTAAAGTGACTTGTAAACAAATAAGAGAATCGAAAAATTAGGAAAGACTTTACGAGGTACGATTTTGTTTCAGTATTTTTTTCCCTTTAGGACTTTACACGTGTATTATGAATTTGTCGGAAAGAGCATGTATGTATGTGTATTGTCGTGTATGTGATTGCATGCATTTACTTACGAATGCGTGCTCGAATGTGTACATGTAAATACGGTCGTGTATGTATGTGCATCTGTGAAAACGCGGACATGTATGTATGTGCATGTGTGAAAACGCTAGTCCAAATTATTACCTTGGCTATATATGTCCGTCTATCATTCTCTGTCTGCCTTGTTATTTATTTACATCTATCTGTATGTGTGTGTCTGAGTGCCTGTGTGTGTGTGTGTGTGTGTGTGTGTGTGTGTGTGTGTGTTTTGTTTTGTTTTGTTTTGTTTTGTTTTGTTTTGTTTTGTTTTGTTTTATTTTTGTTTTGTTTTGTTTTGTTTGTTTGTTTGTTTGTTTGTTTGTTTGTTTGTCTGTCTGTCTCTGTCTGTCTGTCTGTCTGTCTGTTTGTCTGTTAGTGTGTGTGTGTGTGTGTGTGTGTGTGTGTGTGTGTGTGTGTGTGTGTGTGTGTGTGCCCTTATGTTTGCATGTGTAAATCGATATGTATGGCGGTATACTTTTCTACATCCATCAACATTGTACATCCAGGAATTCTAACTCATTATAACATATTTCCCAGCGCCCTCGCAGTGGCCGCCAAACTTTACAAATTAGCGTCCCTTCAGCTGTCCTGCCGCCCACCGCCCGGCGCGTCATGGCCAGGGGACTCGATGACACCCACGCTGTCTGTCTCTGTCTCTCCCTCTTTCCCTCACTATCTCTTTGTTTATTTGTATGCCTGACTGTCTGTTTTCTGTCTTGTCTGAATGTGCCTTTTCCTTGTAATTCTTTGTCCTTCTGTTTTAGCCTTATTTTCAGTTCTCTCTCTCTCTCTCTCTCTCTCTCTCTCTCTCTCTCTCTCTCTCTCTCTCTCTATCTCTCTCTCTCTCTCTCTCTCTCTCTCTCTCTCTCTCTCTCTCTCTCTCTCTCTCTCTCTCTCTCTCTCTCTCTCTCTCTCTCTCTCTCTCTCTCTCTCTCTCTCTCTCTATATATATATATATATATATATATATATATATATATATATATATCGCTTCCATGCCCATCTACATACACGTACTAACTTTACTTCACCGTTTCCTTTTTTCGTCCGGCTTACTTTCCTCTACCTTTTTTTTCCCCACCCGTTATCCAAATCCTCTCATCCTATCCCTCACTCTCTCACCTCTTTTCCATGCCTGCTTGCGCTCATACTTTCTCCTATATTCTCTTTTCCCCTCGTTCCCTCTGCTGCAGACATGACACTTACAACGTCACACTACCTTAGACTTCCTACCTCACCACGCTCTTTATGCTTTTAGTAATGTGGAGGTCGTATGATTTCACCATGGCATGTTAGCAAAGGAAGGAGGGGAGCGAGTAAGGGAAGTAAGGAGGAAGTGGTGGTTAAATAGTTCATGTGCAGCGTTGATAAAACATGGGAGGGAAGAATTCTTTATTACTAGTGTGTACAAAGGTGTGTGTGTATGAGGTGGAGATAGAGAGAGAGAGTAAACAAAAGGGAATGAGAGAGAAAACCTTTACTGTTCGTACTGTTGTGAATGAACGTCCAGGGGTGTCAGTGGCTGTCGTGTTAACGTGCGTGCTGCTCCAGGGGGGGGCGGAGGGAGGGGAGGGATGGAAGGCTGTCATATAAGAGGCTTAATTTAATGAACGCGTTGCTGGGAGTCGTTCATTTACACGTGAATAGCTAGTAAAGGAATAAACACATCCATAAGTCGATGATTGCTAAGAAACTTGGACTCTGGTAAAGGCGGCGTGTTTACGTGTTGTTGTTTTTGTTGTTGTTGTTGTTGTTGTTGTTGTTGTTGTGTTCTGAGTCGTGCTGCATGACGAGTGGTGAAACATTGTCTGGCTGAGCACATGCAATTTATTCATTTGAGTGATACGTATATATTGTTTTTTAAGTGTCGTTTTTGGGGAGCATATTCAAATTTGTTTTTTTGTTCCTTCACACACACACACATACACTCTCTCTCTCTCTCTCT
>NC_066553.1:6965566-6998066 GCF_024679095.1 Eriocheir sinensis
TGGTTTTATTAGTTACGTGAGAGCTGCTATGCCGACTAGTCCGTAACGGGCTGGTCATCATGTGAATCAGGCTCATGACAGGAACACTAAAAGGTTACTCAACGCAAGGGATGTGCTCATTAGCTCCAACGCCGACCACTGAAAAAAGGACAGCAGCAGAGTGCCGCACGTAATTTGACGTTTTTAGGCCTCATTTATTATGGTGGTGGTGAAAGATGATGTCTGCAATTTCTTTTTGAAATACAATTAGTATACAAGGAGAGGTGTAGCCATACGTAGCCCCTCCTGCAGAAATATGTAAAAGGTCATGCTTTACATCACAGGGAGCTGATGTTATTTGGTATATAAAATCTCTGGAGAGAAAAGTTTTCTTTAATGCACTAATTTGTTTGTGTGATGCTTAACGTGTATTTTTAGGTATTGTTAAATATATATATCAGATAAAGACCTCAACACACACGGATGCTGCTTTACTCTTTCAGTTAGCGCTGGATTTAACCAATTATGATCCTTGTCCCGATGCCCCCATACGATTTCAATTTTTTCCCCCTCGATCGAGAGAACGTTTGGCAGTTTTGTGTTGGCGCGGATAAAGACCCTTCCTCGTGGGCCGTGATGGCGCTGTGAACAGCAGAACGCATGAAACAGTTGTGTTGGCGCTGGTAAAAACGCACTCTGTTTGGGGCCGCGATGGTGCTGTGAGCGGCCCCTCGACGCCAAGAACATTGCTAACCACACATGTTGCCCATGGCGGGGGAACTACGAGCTCAGCTGGCTGCCCGCGGGATTAGTGTTGGTGTGTTGTGCTACGGGAACTGCATAGTAGTCATTGGTAGCAGCAGAGGTGGTAGTGGTAGCGGTGATGGTGGTGGGGATGTTGGTGATATGGTGTTGGGGAACTAGTATTTTGGGACTTTCGGTAATGATGAAACGATTATCACTCACTGGGGGAGGGCGGTGGTATGTTGTTAATACTGTTGATCGTGCAGCGTGCAACGTGATGGCGTGGTTTAGTAATTACTGTTGTTTGCATAGCGTGGTGACATGGTGGTGGTGTTGTCACTCATGTTCGTGCAGCGTGGTGACATGATGATGCTTAACTGTTGGGTGTGACAACACGCGTGGGCCTTGATCAGGATCCGGACGCCACGTTTTATTTGCGTTTGAGAATCATAACTAAATTAGACAGTATTGTTGAGGTCAATTTAAACAATGTGCAAACGAAACATTCCTGTCACCTCGCTCCGCTTAAACACGAGTCTTCATGCCACACGAAGCATTAATGTCTACTATTCTCTGTGTGGATGTTGTCGCATGGCGCGATGCAGAGTATTATAACATCAGTCATTGTAGACTTAGGCTGTATGTAAAGTTTGAAAGTGTTGCGTTTGGGTGCATTTTTCAGGCTAAAAGTCAATATGATCCTATTAGGGTTTATAAAATTTATTTACAATGCATACTTATGTTTTTTGTTTTCTCTAATTTTTACACCTCGGCACATGCAACATTGTCATTTATCTTAGTGTATAATACGTGTGTTGTGCTCCAATTCCAAACATTCATTACACCATCCGGTTCTTTTTGCGGAAGATTGATTGACTAATTTCATGATTAATTGCTCTAATTGGTTCTCTTTACGGAAGGTATTTTGCCTCATGCTCGTGTCGCCTCGATGCCCTACCTCGTGCTTTTTTTTAGGCCAAATCAGAAGTGTGTCCTGATGTGATTGCTCCGCACGCTACCTTGTAGTGTGAAATAAAGTGGTAAGTTTGCTCAGCTAATGACTTTGCCATTCAAGAAAATACAGATGACTTTGATGTCTTTCATTTCTTTGCTTACATCTCCTCGTTTCTGAGAATCGCAAATGTATGCCGATGGGAAAAGTGAAGGTTAGTGTATCGGGGATCGGTAGTGTGTGTGTGTGTGTGTGTGTGCTTGCGTGCATGTGTGTGTGTGTTTGTGTGCGTGTGTGTATGTGTATGTGTGTGTGTGTGTGTGTGTGTGTGTGTGTGTGTGTGTGTGTGTGTGTGTGTGTGTGTGTGTGTGTGTGTGTGTGTGTGTGTGTGTGTGTGTGTGTGTGTGTGTGTGTGTGTGTGTGTGTGTGTGTGTGTGTGTGTGTGTGTGTGTGAGAGCGCCTTGACAACCTCAACCCCAACCACAAGACAGAGTTCTTTTGTCGTGATAGACAGTCACTGGTTTCACTGGCGCCACATTGACTTCCAACACCAGTGCCAATACACTACTAACAACAACCACAAAAGCTGCTACTGTTCCTACTGGCACTACAGCAGCCCCATTACATAATATAATAAACCAACAGTATCAAAAACATCTGCTAGAATGACACCAATAAGATTATCACCAACAACAATACCAACAACATTAACAACGAAAACAAATACCCCTTACAATACCATTTGCATCAGCCATAAAAACCACCACGACAGCCTCCATCACCTCCAAATCACCACAATCACCATCTCTAGCATCTGCGTACCCCATCATTACCATTTGGGAGGACCAAAGAAATCGTTATATCCTGAATTGGTATTAACCGTAATATAGTGAGCACTTAAAGATGCCTATTATCAATGACATCATTACATTACCTATACACCGCACCACTTTCTAACCATAAGCGTTCTACTCCAACAACAGTCCCTGATTTCTCGTCTCTGGATCAGGGCCACATTTTCTGGAACATAGCGATTGTGTGTACTTGTGTCGTGGTGGTGGAGGTGGTGGAGGTGGCTGCTCCGGAGTCACCCGTTCCCAGCACAACATCCACACAGACAATAATGCTTCGTGCGGCATGAAGCCTCGTGTTATGATCATCGGTGGCGAATGATTTTCTATGACCGTCTACGTTTCTGTTTAACTGGATCATTGGAATAAAGAAAAAGTACGTGTTATATTCAGTGGCATGTATATTGATATCGATCTCTTCATATGATCATTATGAAGTTTTCACTTAAATAACTGAAGGTTGTGAGTACGCAGCATAATGTTGTTGAAGTGCCAGGTGTTTGCCGCTCACAGATCTCGCCAGGTAGACTGACAAATTACACTCCTGTTTGATTATCCTCGTCAACTTATGCAGAGAGAAAGTAGCATTTGAATCTTTACGTCCCTCATTCTCCCTGTCTCCCTTAAGCTGTTACATATAGTGGACAGGTGTAGAGAGGTGTAAAGAGGGTAGCAAAACCATGAGGTACAAAATCAATATTGTGCCCACGTGTTGAACCAACCAGTGCTCCTTGAGACTGAAACGAAGCCTATTGTCTATATATAATCCAGGAACACCATGAGTTGGATGGTGCTATGCCACTTTGTCCAGGTTCAGGCCCTCCTCATTGGGGAGTGATCATCTTGTTCGATCTGTGAAAGAGAGCTGACAGTCCTGGGATGTGGTTCCGCCGGGAAGGCGAGGAAACTGACCCCATTATTGTTACGAACTATATGGTAAATTAATGCATCCAATTACGTAAAGGGATTTTCTAACTATCCATGCCGAAAATAACCAAGCAGTTATTGTTACGCTTAACACTTCGGAGTGTAAATGGCTATTGAGGCTAATTTTGTTTTTTGTTTCTTAATTCGAAGCCGCACTAGGGCTAAAACAATCGCCCTTTAGCCTGTGGTCCGGAATGAAGCCGAGGAAAAGGTTTGATAATTACAGGCAGGTCCTGATCAGGTGAAGCGCCCGCTGCTGCGAAAGAAAGAAGGAAGCCACGTGCCTGCCATCTAAGTTGCATTTTCTGATGGACTATTTTTTTTCGTCATTAAGGTGTTACCCATCACAGAGCAAGGTAACACCACACTACTTTTTTCTTTGCCTTCACAGCTTTTACCCATGTTCATACGAGGTCGCTGTTTGGCGGCTGTAGGGGTTAATGACCGGATGCCCTTCCTGACGTCACGCGGCGGCACTGGGTATGTACTTTTCATAATTATGGAGCGTCGTATAGAGCACGTGACATGCGCATCACTTTATTTTTTGCCCGTAATCGTGATCCTTCTAGTGACGGCAAATTTTATGTTTTCGGAATCATCGACACTTTAAAGGTTAGATTGACATTAATTTCCACGGTTGTGAAAATCCAATTCTCACCCAAATCACCAAATCAAACATCCTCATCTGATGAAGCCCCCCCCCCTTCCTCTTCTCCCCTTCCTCCTCCCCCCCCCCCTCTCTCTCTCTCTCTCTCTCTCTCTCTCTCTCTCTCTCTCTAAACCTGTTGTAATCACGGCCATGGCATGTTGGCGTCATGACAATTAAACTCATTAAAGCCCCGCGCTTTTACGTAGCTTTCAAGGCTTACCTTAATTTTTTTTTATCCCTCGTCCTTCAGACACATCCATTATGTTTTTAATTATATTTATCTCCTTCGATTTTCAAGTATAACATTGTATATTTCCACCCGAAATTGACCTCTCTTTTGGCCACTCTTTTCTCTATTATAGGAGCGGTGATTAGCGGGCTATTTTTTCTACAATTTTTTTTTTTTTGCCCTTGAGTTGATTCATTTACTGTAAAAAAAAGTTATTTTTTATCGTATTTCAACACCATCACAAGGACAGATGTAAACACATGAGGTCTTGTGTGTCTGTGTGTGTGTGTGTGTGTGTGTGTGTGTGTGTGTGTGTGTGTGTGTGTGTGTGTGTGTGTGAGTGTGTGTGTGTGTGTGTGTGTGTGTGCGCGTGTGTGCGTGTGTGTGTAATGTACTTACGGTCTGGTAACGTTCTGGACTCGTTATCACCAGTCAGAACCTTCCAGGGGAGAGCTTTAGATATCGTTAGCCGATCTGTGGGCCAAGATAGAACCTCACACACCCATTTACATTAGCTCAAGATGTGTGTGTGTGTGTGTGTGTGTGTGTGTGTGTGTGTGTGTGTGTATGTGTGTGACTTTGGGGAGGGTATGGTGTGTGTGGGATGGATGAGCAGGTTCCGGTACCGGTTCTGCCCATACCTCTGAACGTTATATTTATTTATTTTTTATTATCATTATTATCCTCATAATTCAACGGTCCACGAAAGTAAGAACCATGGGTAAAATTAAATGCAAACTCAGAGAGAAAGCTTGGTCCCGATTATCACTGACACTGGCCCCACTCTTCTCCGTGTCGTTACTGACACCAATTCCTCAATTACAGGCAACAAGGAAGACGCTGGAGAAGGTCTGGCACACAGTTTACTGTTCAGTGTTTATTAGCTCAAGTACGTGTTTTGTTTTGTCCTCTGTGACAGGAGGGCACGGGAGGATACATCTCTCTGTGCTCTTTAATTAACGCTCGTAATACTTGCCACGTTACGACGCGTTCCTTCAACTTTTAACCCCATCGGAGCTGCGTTGTGCAGGAAATGTGGCAGCAAGTTATTCTTCATATGCTGTGTGTTTTCTGCAACATAAACACAGCATCATTTTCATGAGAAACCTGTCTTTATTTTATTGCCTAATTCGAAGAGAGCTAAACCGTATTGCACAAGGCAATTAAAATGGGTACTGTTTGATTCCAGCTCTCTTCCTAATGTGTATGATAGCAGGCAGTTTTGTCTCCAATTACTCGAGGGCCTAGTACAACATAAGAACGAGCCTCCCTTCCCCGGCGTTCAGGCTCGGCACCTCCCGCGGGACACAGGTAGCCCTGCTGTGCCTTCATTGAGCTTCTCAGGATAATGCCGTGAGTCAGGTCTTGGCCGGGCTTAAGACGTTGGGGGAGGGGGAGTGTCAGCAAAGGACCTGAAAGTTTGGGAAATGAGATGCAATCCTTTAGAATGAATAAGTAATTGTTGGTTAGTTAGACTACTTTTAGGTCAACGCTTCGCCCACATAATTAAATTCATCTTTTTCTCTCCTTTCTTCCCAATTTTCCAAACTAACAAAGGACTCCACTCTGAAGGCCATTTGCCTCGGCACCGCTTCCAGTTATGGTAATGGGGCAACCAAATTAACATATAAAATGATGAGATTGCCCGTTTTCTTCCCTCATGCATTAAACTGAAGCTATGACGAAAGAAATTAAATACAAAACAGG
The DNA here is from genome assembly GCF_024679095.1 of Eriocheir sinensis. Lineage (NCBI taxonomy): Eukaryota > Metazoa > Arthropoda > Malacostraca > Decapoda > Varunidae > Eriocheir > Eriocheir sinensis. The sequence continues at coordinate 6,971,605 of NC_066553.1, forward strand.
AAAAAAACATTCATAGCTAAAGGGGAATGTGGGAGTACGGAATTAATGAATGGTTTGAAGTAAGCGTTCGCTAATACCTTCGTTATATGTATTCACACATACCCCCTGTAAGAGTTTACCATATTTCCTTGCGTTTTATAAGATCCATTGAATATTTTGGTGGCATTTTACGAGATTTTGCAATTTTGACTATTCAGATTGATAAACCTCGGAAGCCAATTATATCAGTTCATTGAGACGTTAAGATTTTATTGATAAATAATTATAGAAAATAACACATTATTTTTTCAAAACCTCTTTCAATTCAATGCCGCATTTTTTTCATATACATTTTTTTTTCCTTTCAAAAGTTAAAGACACTTCGCATGAAGTTTTACTTTCAGCAATTAATATTTCCACCAATTTTTTTTAAAGGGCCTTTCTGATCATAACTGCATTTGAAACAATTTTTCGTGAAAACCAACTCATCCATGGTTTCGACATTAAAACATTTTGCCTTTATTCGATTATACTCATCATATTTGTTAATGGAATCAAATGCAGATTCTATTTACTTTGTCATTATATTTCCTTTAATTTGAGCATTTTTCATACTAAACAAATTGAAACTTTGCAGCACCAGACACCACACGCCTCGTGAGTGGCGTTTTCAGGGTTCGCTAAGCACATTCTTTCAGAATTTATCTATCTATCTATTGATCTGTCTATATAAAGGTTACATAACAGGGGAATCATTTGGTACCATGAAACTCACTTGCCAGCTCTTGAAATACCAGAAAACATCAGCGTCGTGATATGCATTCTTCTTCGCCTGCTTTTCGCCCCCCCTCCCCCCCCCCCTTTTTTTTTTCTTTTTTTTTTGGTATCGCTCTTCTTTATAATTGCATGTTTATTTAGGTGCTTGGTATTCCAAGGAGAGACATTGCAAAGTCCTCCTCATGCCTAGAGTGTGTGTGTGCAGCGGTGACTTCGCATTTTCTTCTTTTTCTTCTGATACAGTGTCTTCCCGACAGCCTACATCAACAATATAACCTTCATCAAAAGCATTCTAAAAACAAACGAAAGCTATCACGTCAAAATTAATGTGATGACATAGACAAGCCTATCGCAGTACACTCGCCCATAGAACGGAAGCTCAACATTGATGAAGTTAATAAATGGATGACTGAATGAAGGGCTTTAATAAGGATATGTTAATAGGGTCTTAGTGGTAAAAGAGCAGGGTAGGACACGTAGCAGTTTGTTTGTTAGATAAATTCAGATTCAACAAAGACACTGGCATGAATTGGTTTACCAGTAGAGTCGTGGGTCAGTAGAGCAGGCTTGGCAGTCATGTTGTAAGAGTCAATACAATAGATACATTCAAGAAGAGGTTGGATAAATTCATGTGTAGTGAGGTTAGGTGGGGTTAGGTTTACAGGAGATGCCTTGTACAGGTTAATCGGCCTCTTGCAGACTTATTATGTTCTAATGTTCTTATGTTCTTATTTACTCTTTCCCCTACTTCCTGTCTAGTGTAGTGTACCATACAACAAAAGAGAACTTGAAAATTGCCATATATGCGGAGATATGAATGAAAAAGAGAGCTTCAGCCTGTTTCTGTGTGCCAGTGAGAACATTTCAATGCATCTGCGTGAATTTTTATGCGTAATCAATCTGGCAGCGCTGCACCGCCCCGACAACACTGTATTATGCATGGCGGTTTCTCTCCACACATTATCTCAATTTTCAGTTATAAGGATTTCCCCACGCGAGGCTTCCTTTATATTACATTTACATGTCAGTAAAAGTTATATGGATTAAAGTTGTCGGATTCATCATAAAATACGATCATCTTCATCCACGATGCACCGCAAGCCAACACCAACGAACCCGGGGGGGAGGCAACTTATTCACCTATTCCCCGCTGGGTGGGTCTCCACTCTGCCCGGGAATCACACTCGATGTCTCGTTTTTTTTTTTTTTTTTTTTTTTTACAGCAAAGGAGACAGCACAAGGGCACAAAAAAAGAAACAATAAAAAAAGCCCGCATGTGAGGCCAGCGTGCATTGTGTACAAACATGTGCGCATATGTTTGTGGGTGTTTCCCCGGGTGAGGGCGTGCGGTTGTGAGGGTGTGCGTGAGTGTGTCCTTAATGAAAAAAGAGTATGTATGAGGCTAATGGAACACTGGCGTAAGTGAACGGCACTTTTCACGCGGCGAGTAAATAAGATATACAACATAATGGAGGAAATTATCTCAGGACACGACGAACATTATTAATGGAATGCGGAGAATGGGATTAATTTGCCTCCCGCCTCGCTTCATCACACCGCCGCCGAGGCTCGTGACGCGGGGCGGAGCGACGAGCAGCGGTGTTCCCGTCCTCCCTCTGCACCAGTAGTTTTTTAGTTTGCTATAATTTGCATAACAATTATCTATTTAATTTGTGATCTTTGGTCTTGGCACATTATTTTCCTTTGTCGTATTATTTTCCATCTATGCTGGTGATATTTTTTTCTGCCCCTTATTTCTGTGAGTGCTGATATGCTGTGTTATAGATACTCCCTCTATAATGTTGATGCTTACATTGTTATTTATATCACATTTTCATAACGTTGGAAGTATTTCGTTGTAATCCTGGTACTTGTTGCTTTGTTTCACAGTACATTATTGCTCGGTGGTATTTTTCCCCTTATGATGGCGGGACCGAGATTGTTGTACTATCTATTAGCAATGGCGGGGCTGGAAATAGGCGGGCTAATGGGCCCAGTCACTTTCCGCGGCGCTGATTGGCTGGTGATCCCCTCCTCAGCGGGGCCGTGAAATGCCTTCCGCCGAGCATTACGCGGCTGATTGTGGGCCCAAAGTGGCTTTTGTGGGGTCGAGGGGGCGAGATGCCGGTGCTGGGGAGGGTAAAGGAGGCTGGTTGGGGGGACGGAAGGGGAGACTCGGGGATGGAGTTTGGGGGATTGGAATTGGGTGATTGGGGTGTTGTGTCTCCCCGTGGCAGTGGTAATGGGGAGAGGAGAGAAGAAACAAAAATGGAGGGAGCAAAGGAATTGAATGTTAAAGAAATAAGATGCTACGTGTGCATCTCAAGAACGTCGTTTCTACTTTAAATGAGTTTATAAAAAGGACGGTCATACGTTACTGCTTTGGCGCAACGAAGAAAGATAAAAAGACAGATATCGACTGCCATTACCTTCCCATCTCCCCGCGAATAGCTATGAGTAAGTCCATAAAGATTGTCTCTGGAGTACGACTAGAGCTTCTGTGGCCGACGAGAAGTACACGATTTTATGAGCCAAGCCTCGGGAGGGCGGACCCAGCCATTAACTCGGGCGAAGTGGCGACTGATATTGATGGCCTCGGCGTGGTAATGTCGCCTGATGTCATATTTGAGCCGTCCTTTCCACCCTTAATGCCTTTACTCCCTGCAATTAGAGACTCATTGGACCCCGGGCCTTGGGAGGAGCCATCACTTCAGGTCGTCATTAAGTCGTTCACCTCGTCACGCACGCTGTACCCCCACGGCTCTTTGCCCTGACTCATCACTCACAGGCCCCCTCACAGTTCAGCCTCTCATTATCACACTCACGCCTCCACCCCAGATGTCCTTGCCCTGTCTCACTCCCTCACGTCCTCGGCCCCCTCACAGCTCAGCACATCCCGTCATTACCACCTCACGCCTCCTTGCACGCCCATTTAGTGCCTTCAGCTAATCGCTTTGTGAGGTTCTAGGATATCTGTGGCTTCCTCGATAAGCCCCAAGAAGCTCTCTGAGTGGCAAGTCACATTTAGCGTTGATGTGATTGAAGGTTTCCAAGGCGTCAGGCCACTCGGAAAGGCACTGAGCATGGAAGAAGAAAGCGGTGGAATGCTAAATAATGACAGAGGGTGAGAGCAATATATATTTACATAGATGTTGTGACCACACAGACCCTAAAGTCCTGACTAAGTGGGAGTTTATTGCATTCTCGTGCTACAGTGCTGGTGAAGGAAAAATGATACAAACTGAATATATTTGCTGACATTTAGGTTTTGTGCCGTTACTTCTCGCTCATTATGTAATATCGATCATAAACAATTTGAATTCGTACTCATTCGTATAACTATTATTTGTACGCCCTTGAATCGTTCGATAAGCTTCACTCAGAGGCGACATTTCTCAAGAGAAAACGTATTTTAGGAGATGAGAGCTTCTCAGAGAGAGAGAGAGAGAGAGAGAGAGAGAGAGAGAGAGAGAGAAGAGAAGAAAAAAAAAGAAGAAAAAAGAGAAGAAAGAAAAAGAGAAAAGAGAAGAGAAGAGAAAAGAGAAGAGAAAAGAGAAGAGAAAAAGAGAAGAGAAAGAGAAAAAAGAGAAAAGAGAAGAGAAAAAAGAGAAAAGAGAAAAGAGAAAAAAGAGAAAAGAGAAGAGAAAAAGGAGAAAAGAGAAAAGAAAAAAAGAGATAAAAGAAGAGAAAAGAGAAAAGAAGAGATAAAAGAAGAGAAAAGAGAAAAGAAAAGAGAAGAGAAGAGAAGAGAAGAGAAGAGAAGAGGAGAGGAGAGATAATGCGTAAGTTTGTCTGTCTGTGTATGTGTCTCTGTCTCTGTCTCTGTCTGTGTGCGTGATCGCCGCCACAGACAAACCGCATAAATATATTTTTTGTCTGTAATCGTAACCGGACTTTGTAGGCTGGGCTTGGGCTTTATAAACACATTTCGGTGTTGTATACTGGAGTGCTTGGAGGCTACCAATTTCGAACATATATAAATACACATTTGCTTAAACGCAAAGCTGACAAAATCGATACATGCGCTTAGTTAATCTCTGAAATATCACACATCACTGGAAGCCTAAGTCTTCTCATACCTTCATCATATTTGCACAGACGCCGAGCGAAAATTGGGCTTTCAAGGTTTGCAGCAGAATGCCTTTGTTTTGCAGCATATAAAGCAAAGTGAGCAATGCGTCCACCCTCCTGTGACCTCCCCAAACAAAAAGTAAGTCCCAATGTCTTGTGTAAGTATTAACCAGCTTCGTCATTCTTCTATTCCTTTCGCTGGTATGTTTTGAAACGGCCTTCCTTCATCTAAATTTCCTCCTGCCTACGTTTTAAACGCCTTCCAAAGGGGAATTTCAAGGCATCGCTCCAACCTAATTTGGATTTTGATTGTTAATTGCCACTTAGGCTATATGTTCGCTTTTGGAGACCACCGACATAACGAACTTTTTTCTGTATTTTCTCTTTTGATTTGACTCCTTTGCTGTAAAAAAATAAGGCTATATTTTCGTGGGAAGCATTTAAATTGACAATATAGTCATAACAAGTAGATATCTTATTTCTTTTTCCTTGCAAACATTTAAGATCAATCAATTATTTTTTTTAGCTTTTCCATCTCCTTCACGCCGGGGAAGTACAGTGGTGCCCTCTACCAAGTAATAATTCAGCCTAGGAGATCCCCCGTTATTCCCGGGCGGAGTGGAAAAATTTGGGCGGCTTTTCCAATACCCTACGCCGCCGGCCACCCAGCAGTGAATGGGTACCAGGTATTAATCGGGGGTTTGTGTCCCGTCTCCTGGATCTGTTCCCTTCTCCTATAATTCCTTCCCCTTCTGTCTCTCTCCGGCATATGACCACAGATGTTGCGCCGACTAAACGAAACTTTCCTTTCTTACCCCGTTATTGAGGATAACTCTAAGGGGGCACCACTGTCCATTTCACTTAGTGTGTGTGTGTGATATATATATATATATATATATATATATATATATATATATATATATATATATATATATATATATATATATATATATATATATACATATACACACACACACACACCCTGGGCGTATAAAAGTCGTGTCAATATTAGCACCAGCAAGACAGTGGTGATTCATTGCAGCATTTCAACTGCCACCAGCCCACCGCCAGCTCTCATTGTTGACTCTACCCTTGTACAGGTTGTAGTTCACCATATCGCACGATGCCACGCTAGACAGTATGTTAAGTTGAGAGATACACACACACACACACACACACACACACACACACACACATTCATCATTACATTCATGACCATATTTTTTCTTCTTCTAGGAATGGCAGATCTCAAATACATTATCATTGTTAATACTAGTAGTAATATTATTATTTTATCATTACAGACAGACAGACAGACAGACAGACAGACAGACACACACACACACACACACACACACACACACACACACACACACACACACACACGCACACACACACACACTTATGCATACACACGCACACATACATCCCCCCCCCCCCCCACACACACACACACACCCGTGTTCACAAGTCCTTTGCCAGATAAAATCTTTAAATTCCATGCCGCATCGTGAACAGTACATAATTCAGTGTGAGAAGAGGACAGCTGCGCTCTATACGAGTAATACGCAATTTTTAAAACGTCAGTACAGTGGAGAAAAAATGTCAACAAACTTCTCTTAGCTCACAGTAAATTTAAGAAAAGAACATCTCATGCTTTTGTCTGGACGAGGAATTAGTGTCACAGTTGTCGTGCTTGTGTTTGAATAGCTAAGATTGGGCAAAGATTATTCTGCTCTCTCTCTCTCTCTCTCTCTCTCTCTCTCTCTCTCTCTCTCTCTCTCTCTCTCTCTCTCTCTCTCTCTCTCTCTCTCTCTCTCTCTCTCTCTCTCTCTCTCTCTCCCCCCTCCCTTCCTCCAGCCTATCTTCGACGCAGTTTCCCTCGGGGCTCCACGTATGCTTTTCAAGGCTAGCGGCTCGGCGGGTCTCAGCCAGGGCGGGCGAGGCTGGGGACCAAGAGGCAAATTGACAGCTACGTGACGGCAGCCTCGCTATCCCGCCTGCCCTTGACGTTCACCCAATCATTCGAAGATGCTATCCTTCTTTCTTTTAATCTTTTACCACTTCATCATCACACGAGGTCATCTGCTGTTAGATTATACGTGCGAGTGATACACTGAAAGGAGGAGGCGTCACGCGTCGCTCATGGTTATGCAATTGAAGCCGTGGAGGCACACACACAATGGATGATTCTTGTACAGTGTCCGCGATTGAGGAGCAGTGAATTGTCACATCTCACCTGACGCGTGGTATCGTGAGAGGGGGGGGGTTAGGGAGGAAAGGGAGAGGCAGGCAGGGAGGGGAAGAAGACGGGTTGGCACAAGGGAAGGCCGGGAAGGAAGTGGGATTGAGATTGCTTCTCTTCTGGAATATCGTTGTGGGATATCGTAATGGAGTATCGTTGCCACTTCCACAAGAGAAATACAATAGATCAATTGGCTCATTATTTATAACTTTCTTGGATATCCTCACATTCATATGTCACTGGGTAACATATGAATTTAGACAAAAGGTAGGAGATCCATCATCCTACTGCAATCGTGGGAGCCCTCGCTTTGATTGTGGAGGAATGATTTATCACGCAGGTTTCCCCTGAGTAATGTTTTCAAATATTAGGTAGTTATGGGTTCGAAGGACAGCCCACATCATTCTTCTGTATAATGTTTGCATAAAAAACCCTTCTAGTATTGCAGTGAGACGAAGAAAGAAAAAAATGTGCATTACTGGGCGCACAGTGTGGAAACCTATACACAAGGTTGTGACGTGTATTCTCATTCCAGTGAACGTAAATAAAAAACGCTATCTCACCCAAGTAAACGTAAAGTATGTGTAAGTGATATGAAGGCATTGGCAGCCATAAATCAGTGGCTTTAGTACAAAGATCTATATGTGAGTGTGACACGGAGGAGTGTGAGAGCGCCCTCCGAAGAGCAGAGAGTGAAAATGGTGTGGGATCCTAATCGCAAGGAGGATATCTGGCAAGTGTGACTAAAAAGTGATATTTACAATTAGATTTTCTCATCAAACTGTCCTTGACCTAATTAAACCCAGAGAGTGTTACCCTGCAAAACAACACGCTAACTATATTTTCTGCTCAAATCACAAATGTGTTTGATTTCAGGACGCATTAGTGAGTTGTTTTTAACACAGTTGTACCGACGCTGAATACAAGTGTGCTGTCAACTAGCTCTGTTCTGGCAATGTAGTGCACAACAATGGTTTTAGATGTTACTTAGCCAATGTAAAGATAATTTGGTGAAAACTGTGTGTGTGTGTGTGTGTGTGTGTGTGTGTGTGTGTGTGTGTGTGTGTGTTTCGGCTCTGTTAACACACTCCCAAAAACAAACGGACAAAACACCACACATACATACAAACAAACAAACTCGGAGAGAAAACAATCCGGGAGATGAGCAGAACAGATTTATCTTTTGAAGCAAACGTTGTGTGTGTGTGTGTGTGTGTGTGTGTGTGTGAGAGAGAGAGAGAGAGAGAGAGAGAGAGAGAGAGAGAGAGAGAGAGAGAGAGAGAGAGAGAGAGAGAGAGAGAGAGAGAGAGAGAGAGAGAGAGAGAGAGAGAGAGAGAGAGAGAGAGAGAGAGAGAGAGAGAGAGAGAGAGAGATGAAGGGTTTAAGCTTTGGACTGCTTCGTGTGTTCCCGTTCGCTCGCTGCATTCTTTCCCTTCATCCGGTACAAGACATGTCAGGCCGGGTCGTCTGAGTCAATAGGAAATCCCCCCACCCCCCCTCCCCGGTCCTTTTAGCTGTAGCCGCTGAGGTTAGGGCTGATTAAAGACCTGGACAGCATGTGGGTAATCTTCCGCCACTATGTAATGGTTGGAGATTGTCAGCATCATATGGCGGGACTTGAGCCCGGGTTATCAGACTCACCACGTCCCCGCGCTGACCACTCGTCCATCGCCTTTCCAGGAGGAGAAAAATGAAATATGATATATGGATTGGAAGAAGGTTTCGGTTCGTATGGATTTTGTCGTCTGTATTAATAAATCTGCATCGAACTGGAAAACAAAAGAGAACAGAACAAAACATCGCAAAACAGATTGGAGCCAGGTCACAAGAAATTATTTAGTTCTGTGTTTGTGTTCAAATCTGCGTCGAACAGGTATACACGAGACTGATGGACAGGTGTGGGTAATGGACACCAATACGCAGCGACCCTCCAGCTGGATTTCCTAATATGTTTTAGTGTAACTCGGATTCCCCTCCCTTCAACTTCCTTTGTATTTTGGTCGCGAGCAATTTAATGTTTACCCGTGCCATCTCGCTATACCTTTGTTATTTTGTACTTTTTCTTTATACTATATGACTGAGCGCCGAGATTCTAGTTTCTTAGCTGAATTATGTTATACTTGCAATGGTTATTATTATTCTCCTAAACGTGTTAAAGTCGTATGCCCGTCATTCCCACCATGTGTCATTAAGGTTTGTTTCCACGTTTGATTTTGCTTCAGTTCTCATAATTTTTGGTTCCTGTTTCTCAGTTCAGCTACAAAAAATCTTCTTCATATATTCGCCATTTTATTTCGTTCTATATTGTTATGTACTAAGATCATGTATCTCTCTTTGCTAACTTGTCTTCTGCTTCCAAATCCGTAATGTTCATATTGTTTTATCTTTTTTTAGGGGCAGGTACGCGACCATCTCCCCGTCTTCCAGTTGGTATGTATTTCTGCGTATATCATTTTACCTGTGTAGTTGTGTTTGGGAATGTATGTTTGTCTGTCTACCTCTCTGTGTCTTTTTCTGCCTCTCTCTTTTTCTCTGATAAGACTCAACAGTCCATTTCTGTGTATTTTTATTGAGGCGTGAGTTGCACGTTTTTCCTCTTTTCCTTCCCTCTTTTTGTTCGACTGTTCTGAGAGCCTTCCAGTGTTGGCGCGCCCTTCTAGTCCATCTTTGTTTGTGGACTTTCTGGTTCCTGTGTCTTCTAATGGTGGGATACGACGGAAAGTAGTAGTAGTGTTAGAGTGGAGAGGATGGCAGTGGGAAGGTGGTTGCGTGTGTGTGTGTGTGTGTGTGTGAACTGTATGAGTATATTTTGTGTTTGCCTAGTTACGGAAAACATTACTCCGTCTATTTTGGCTTAAACATTTCCTTTTTCACACACACACACACACACACATGTACAATCATCTCCAGAACAACATAGAACAACCCACTACCATCACCAACGCCACTAACGACCACAAACCATCGAACGGTCTCACCTCTATCACACGACCCTAAAATTCTAAAGGTGATAATTCTTATATTCCCTTCCCCCCAAAATTGCACGACCAATGTTACCCTCATGCAGCTATCGTCTCAAGAGAACTACTATCATGCAAAGCGAACCAGAGTCTCAAGCAGAGTATAGCGAGCTGTATTACTTTTCCTAGGCGCGGCGTTCCGTTCGGTTCTCGGGTCCTGTTTACTCTGCTTAACGAAAGAAATCCCTCCAGTGTTTGCCGAGTCTCTTGTCGCAGGCCTGGCAGAAGTGAATGCACAGAGAGAGAGAGAGAGAGAGAGAGAGAGAGAGAGAGAGAGAGAGAGAGAGAGAGGGAAGGGAAGGGAAGGAAGGAAGGAAGGAAGGAAGGAAGGAAGGAAGGAAAGAAAAAGAAAGGGAAAGGAAGGGAAGGGAAAGGAAGGGAAAGGAAGGAATGGAATGGGGTGGGAAGGGAAGGAAAGGGAAGGGAAGGGAAGGGAAATAAAGGAAAGGAAACGAAAGGAAAGAAAAAGAAAGGGAAGAGAAGGGAAGGGGAGGGAAGGAAAGGGAAGGGAAATGAAGGGAAGGAAAGGGAAAGAAAGGGAAAGAAAGGGAAGGGAAGAGAACGGGAATGAAAGCAGGAGGCAGGGAAGATGGTGTTGGAGAGTTTGTGTGGAGGGAAAGTGGAGGAAGGAATTAGGGAAGGAAGAAAGAACGAAATAGAGGTTGAAGGGTACACGATGCAGGGGAAAAGGCGGATGGAGAAAGGGAGGAAGGGAAAAACGAGAGAGAGAGAGGTGGTGGGAGAGGGAGGTAAGAAAAGAAGGAGTAAATAACAAAAAGATAAAATAAAACGAGAACCATAGAGGGAGAAGGAAGTATAGTTGGAGGGTACGGCTGGAAGCAGATAGAGGAAAACAGGCAAAAAAGATAAAGAGATAAGAGATGAAAGATAAGGAGCAATGGACAAAAAATATAACGAAAGAGATAGAGGGAAAAAGAAGTACAGTTCGAGGGTATGGCAGGAAGCATATATAATAAAGAAGACAAAAAATATCGTCACCCTCATAAAATAATCGCCTAAGTCATTTTTCAGTGATTTCCAGGTTTATATTAACATAAATTTTTCATCATGTGACGCCCATTTTTGTAGAGTTGCCTTCGTCATTCAGGGTTTGAGTGTTCTAGAATTGACCTTTTCATATCTGCCTAAATCTTCAGCCAAATAAGATAATGATAGTTCTTTTCTGATTTCCTGTAAAGTAGAAAATAATGACTTAGGCGGTTTGTTTACGAAGGTGATGATAATAACAAGTTACAAAAGTACGGTTAAATGTCTATGAGTCTGAGTAAGGGAGCATGGGAAGGCGGCAAGGGAGAGAGAGGAGCGTGCGGCCTTGGAAGCTGAAATAAAATTGGAAAGTCACTTGCTATGAACAGAGGACGAGAGTGATATTAAATGCTAGATGGGATGAGCTGTTTTACTTTTTGCTCCTGCACTGAAGCGACTCCGAGGACAGAAAAGAGGAGGAGGATAGAGACTGATCAATGCTCTCTCTCTCTCTCTCTCTCTCTCTCTCTCTCTCACACACACACAAAAGAGAAAAGAAAGAGAGAGAGAGAGGGGGGGGGGGGGATGTATGTATAAGTGTTGTCTGTTCTTCCTGTCGTTCATTTTCATCCTTTTCTTCTACCCTTTCCCCTTCCGGCAACCTCTTCCCCTTCCATGTCTCCTCAACCCCTGCCTAAAAAAAACTCACCCCTGGTCCTGACAGTCTCCCCCTCCTCACCTTCACAATAACATAATCACGGCCGCCGCCACACTGACAAGGCGAGGGAGGCAGAGCGGTGGTCGTGATGGTACAAAGCCGGAAAATAACACCTCGATTAGCACAATTTCCCCTTTCTCCTCCACCGCCGCTGTCTGCCTACCTGTCTCTTTCCATTTGTGTGTTTACCGTTCTTTTCCCGTCCCCATTTGCCAGGTTGTCTCTCTGTCTTCGTCTGGCTGTCCGCGGTGGTAGTAGTGCTCTGCTGCGGTCTTTAAGAGTATTTCGTTTCTTTTCGCTCATCCTTCCGCAATTATCCTTTTCGAGTCCCTCCGCGCATGCCCCGACTGTCATCATTCTGCCAGTTCGTCCCGCCTTCCTCTCTTTCCCTGCTCAAATTTCCTGTTTTGTTCCCTCGCCTTATGACTTATTGTGAATGCTGCACTTTCTTCTCCTTCCCCGTTTTTTTTTCTTCTGTTTGACATGTCTTCGTGTATCCCATCTTTTTTTTCCTTCATTTTATTACTTATTTTGAATCCTGCCCCGTTTTTCTCATTGCCTGTTTCTTTCCTCCGTTTAACATGTCTCCGTGTATGCCATCTTTTCTTTTTTTTCCTTCATTTTATTACTTATTTTGAATCCTGCCCCGTTTTTCTCATTGCCTGTTTCTTTCCTCTGTTTAACATGTCTCCGTGTATGCCATCTCTTCTTTTTTTTTCCTTCATTTTATTACTTATTTTGAATCCTGCCCCGTTTTTCTCATTGCCTGTTTTTTTCCTCTGTTTAACATGCCTCCGTGTATGCCATCCTTTCTTTTTTTTCCCTCACTTTATTACTTATTTTGAATCCTGCCCCGTTTTTCTCATTGCCTGTTTCTTTCCTCCGTTTAACATGCCTCTGTCTGTCCCATCTTTTCTGATTTGTTTCCTCGTTTTATGACTTTTTTTTAATCCTGCCCCGTTTGCCTCTCTGTATCATATATTTTCTGTTTTCTCCTCATTTTATTACTTATTTTCAATCCTGCTCTTCCTTTTCACTCCTTGTTTCTTCCCTTAACTCACTTCTGTGTATCTCATGTTTTCCTCTTACGTTCCAGTATTTTCTTTTTCTTATCATTCCTCTCTTATCCAATTCTTTCTTTCCATTTATTCTTTCCATTTTCTTTCATTTTATTATCTCTCATCCCTTCTTGCAATTTATTTACTCAATTCTTCATTCCATTTACTTTTCTTACATTTATTTTCTGTATCATCCTTTTGTTTCATTTCCCAGTATTTTCCTTCTTGTTATTTCTCTTTCCCCTTCCCTTCCACCCTTTTACTTTCTCGTCAGCTTCAAGCACACTCCCTTCGCTTTGTCAGCTCCCGAAGCCATGGGCAAAGGCGTCTGACATTCATTCCTCAACACTGTAACACGTTCTCGTATCCCTGAACTCTCCTTGTCCTCTACTCCTAAGCCTTTTCCTCCGTTTGACCTTGCCGTATCACGCGTCGGAGATGGAGCTGCCAAAGTGGATGTGCGGTGTCTTGCTTTTCTTTTTCGCGACTGTCTGCGTATGAAGTTCTGAGGTTCTTAGTGTGTAGTTTCGAGGGCGTCTGCGTATAATATTTATTGCTTCGCCAAAGAATACCTTGATGGTACTTCAAGTGGTTGCGACGGGAAGATGGAAACTTGAAGGTACTGGTTACGTAAAAGAGAAAAGCTCGACTGGTTTCGAAAATTATGTGGTGGTTATGATCATTAGGAGGGGGAGGATGTCGATAATGATGACGATGATACTGTAGAGGAAGAACAAAAAGAACAGGAAGAAAAAAAAATACCCGTATAATATTATTGCTCCTAATACAACTACTGATACTGCTGCTGCTATTAATTCTACTGCCACAACTACTATACTACTACCACTACTACTGCTGCTACTACTACTTATATCACTGCTACCATTACAATTCCGTGCATTATCCTTTCAACATTACGGACTAAACTGAGACAATGAAAACATAACAAACAATAACAGAAAAGGACACACACACACACACACACACACACACACACACACACACACACACACTAACGCAGCAGCACATTCACTAGGTAGCGCCCGCCGCCAGCCATCGACCTAGACGTGGGGACTAGCGCTTAAATTCACCGCGACTCGCTTCCGTCACTTTCCTCTCTGCCGCACACGACCCCTGACCGCGCGCCGCACCACACACGCCACGGCCACTACTTCATTTCGTAGTATAATTCTAGGCATCGATGGAGTTTGATGTAGACTTTAAAAAAAATCGATATATTTTTTCACAAACTTCAATATGAAAAAAAAAAGTATATTACCGAAGTATATTGATGAAGTAGCGGAGAATTAGATGGTACACAGCATGCATAAAAAGTTCTCAACACACACACACACACACACACACACACACACACACACACACTAGCACACTCCAAAACACGCATAATCAACCAAGCATCATGACTCAAAGAAACACACCACGCATAAACGGTCACAATCAAGCACACCAAACATATGACACACCGAACAAGAGGCTGTGGGCTCAGGTGGGCGGCGTAATAGAACACCAAAGATATGACGCAGAATCGACAGGGCCGCGGCATATTGAGGCTACACGGCAGATGGAGGAGTCAGGCCATTCCTCTGCAGCGGCTTGTGAGCGGCAGGAAAGGCTGGTTCATGGCTGCTGTGCTTCATTGGCAGGGCCGTAATGGACCTGAGTTATTGTCCCTTAACCCATCCCAGGTGCCCGCTTGTCTCTTTTCTCTTCCCGCCGCTGCGTTTCCTTTCATTCCGCCGCTAACTCGCGGGTCGCGGCGGGAGACGAAATGCGATGACCACTTCAGGTTCAACAAGTTGCCATTGATGTTGTCTGCGTCTGTCTGTTTTGGCACTGCCCGAAAATCTTGATTCTCGCGATATTACAGCTGTAGTAAAGTGGAAGCATATTGCAATATACGCCGCTATCTACTATATTGGATGTGTTCACTTTTTGCAGCATTCCTGTTTCTTTTCTTTTTTTACAGCAGAGGAGACAGTGCAAGGGCGTAAAAAAAAAAGAAAATAATAATGAAAAAAAAAAGCCCGCTACTTACTGCTCCCAAATAGAGTAGAGTGGCCAAAAAGAGAATGATGTGTGATGTTTGATGTACGCTCCTTCATCACTTCATGCGGGCACTAGATGTTGGGTTATTTACTTATACACTTATACGTACTTTCTCTTATATCTTTGAGCATTTACTGTTGCAAATACTGATCAATATCACAAGTAACAAAATTGGAATTAACTCCTTTTATCTGGATCTCAGTGGTTTGTAAACTATCTCACATGACGCCACGTTTCAGCTTTTGCGTAACTTTTACATCCCTCATTTTTTTTGTTTTAATCATATTTTCCTCTATTGCTAATCTCGGTCTTAGGTTGGTATTCTTAGACAGTTCCGACTATCACTTCAACTATTTCCAAAGGCCAAAAATGAGACCAGCCGGGTTCTAATGAGTGTTTTTGTAGGTTCATGCCACAGAAGGGTCAAACTACCACTAGGGTCAATAAATTACCCGTGGAAATGCCCGAAACTCCTACGAAAGCTTTGTCAAATAGTGTGTTGGGGCGCCGGAGTGTTTAACAATACGGCCCCCAGTCTCATATCACCTGCCACACCGCCACTTATCACGCTGCCGTCAAAACGCGTTATTCGATACACAGCAGAGCCACACTTAGCTGCGGCACTAATAGAAAAGGGGCAATATTAAATAACTTCTTTATGCATTTTACGCATCTAGAAACTCAAAGGAAAATATTTTAAAAAGTTGATTACGAGAACACCTGTTAATACATTAGCGCAAGTTAATTAACAAACACAGGTGAACAGGATGAAGGATGGGTGGGTGGGAGTGCCTCGAGCGAATCATCTGATACCTCCGACCACCCACCGATACCAGTCAGTGTGGGGCGCATCAGGTGTGCAAGGCTCGTAAATAAAAACGAAGTAATACGATAAGCGGTTAGCCGTGATTGACGGACTTGGGTTTCATGGAAGTAAAGAAATTCCAACCGGAGTGATTCCTGTCGTATATATAGTTATATTACTCCTGTTTTGTCCAAGGATTGCAATTGTGGCTTATGATTACATTTTTCTAAAATCCACCTTATGTCCACCAGTTTTTTATTTTATTTTAACCGCTGCTTTATCTGTTTATACAGTCTTTTTCTGTGACAAAAAAATTAATAAAGTTTATGTAGAACCTACATAATAACGACGATTGATAAACATTATCACTAAACAAACATCAAGGGTCGCCTTTCTCTTCCCCTGCTCACGGCGCCTTCAAATTTCAAACAATTAGCCAAGTTGCCGCGAGAATTAGATCCTAGTTACCACAGAATTTATGTACGCAGAGATGACAAAATCATTATGGTAGATTAAATCTCTCTCTCTCTCTCTCTCTCTCTCTCTCTCTCTCTCTCTCTCTCTCTCTCACTTAACAAACTCTCTTCCTCCGCTCCTTAACGGGATAAAGCCCGACTCGGCGTTTCATAAGGAAAAGCAGCATTAGCTTATTAGGCGCGCGGGCTTGCCGGGCTCCACGTCTCGGCGCGGCGAACGATTCCCGCTGAGACGCCGCCCGATTCCCCCCACAGCCCCGAAAAATTACGTCCCTGATACTGTCTCGCGTATGAAGAATTTCATCTTCAGTTTACTGCCTCAGGGATTACGACGTTATTCGCAACTTAAGTCGATCTTTAGTAGGGGAAAGAATGCTGATGATATCGCGACGCTATTATAATAATGTGGGAAAAAAATCTAAATGGGTTTAGTGTTTGGATAATGGGATTGTGAATGGTGACGTCAAGCTCCAGTAAGGAGAAAATAACAACATTATCACGGCGCTGTTATTCTAATATGTAAAGAACGACTCATAACAAAAAACGAGATTTATTTTCACGATGAAATTTCATCAACGTAGTGACGCCCACAGAACTGGGTCAATACTGGTCGTGGCCAGCCATTCAGGGTCCTCTGCCTCACCACACACACACACACACACACACACACACACACACTCCCTTGCCGTCCTGTAATCAAGCTGAAGCAGCCCAGTATAAGGTCACACAGACATGCACACTGGCAGCGTCGAGTCATTTCCTTATCGCAGGTAATCTTCGGGGCTTGCGGGTGGTCCTGAGGGAGCCGGCGCGGAGGCAGCCCCGCCACGCCACGCCCCTGGGAGATATTAACCCGCCCGGCTAAAGGTTGGACTTGCTGGCTGGATAAAGATTAATGAAAAAAGATGATACGGAGACTCCAGGGGTTTGAGTAATAAATGTTTTGCTGTCATATGACCAAAACCACATCTGCGAACCTATTACCAATTTGCTGTTAAGAAAGGAAGTGTTATGTATCTTGATGATACGAAAATTACGGGGAGGAGTGGTGAAGAAAGCTGTATTATCAGTAACATACCAAGAGGGATATTTTGCATAGTGTAGGCGACTATTATGACTAATAGACAAAATAATGTTGTCAGGACTTCATAGATTAGCGGGGGTTTAGTAAAGATACCGAAAACTGTAAACGTGAATTACTAGAGGTGAAGATACTATGGCCAGGACTTACTTACGGAGGTTGGCGAGGGATGAGTAATGCTGCTTTGACATTAGCAGGCCAAAACTGTTGAGGATATTGCGAACTGCGGTAGGCTAAAAGGTGACTTAATGGAAGTGAAAATAATGTGATCAGGACTTCGTTACGGAGATTGGCGAGAGATGAGTAAAACTCCATTGCCCAAACGAACGTTCATCGCAAACCATGGGCGACTTATAAACTTCATGTAAGAATAAATCATGTGGTCAAACCTTTGATGACGAGGAATGTCTGGTGAAGTAACCAAAAGCAATGCGTTGCAGACGAAAGTCATGAGGGAAAGACTTGCCTATAGAGGAGAGTGGCGAGAGCCGAATATTGCTGTACTGACTTGTGACCACAAACATATTCTTACAAACCGTGTGTGGCTGAAAAAGTAAATCAATGAAGAGTATGGTAATGAAATAGCGAGACTGGCAATGGTTGAGTAAATCTGTCTTGCCAAACACAGACTTGAAACCGTAAATTGCGAGCCGTGAGTTACTAAGCGATGATATAATGGAGAAAAATCATTGCGATCAGTTAAGACGATCACCGAGGGTTGAGTAAATTTGTGTTACCATTGACATACCGAACTCCCTTTACTCCGAGCCGAAGATGACAGGTAGAGCGGGCATTACTTATAAGTTATAATAACGTGGTCAGGACTTGGTTAGGAAAATGGCGAGTGTTAGGTAAATCTTGCCAACAGACTGGTTACCATATACTGTGAAGCGCGGGCGACCAGCAGGAGTGAATTTGTGGAGAAAGTAATAAAATCAGAACTTTGTTAGTGTCCGGCGGTGTAATGATACGAAACACTAATCTGAGGAGAACCTTTTGAGGATCGGTGAACGGAGACCAAATAGTAATACATGCGCGAAGTCATCTTGCTTGAGTAGCGTCCTTCCCTTTCATGAAGATTTTTACTTTGCCGTGTTTTTATCCAAAACCTTTGTGCTCTTATTGATTCATTATATACATTGTTCCACTTTCTCTGTATTCTTATGTGAGCGTAACAGCAAGATCGTACAGCGTGGAGTGGCGCGGCTGCCGCACCAATGTGTCAACACTCCAGGCTCGTGACGCCGATTTGTCGTCTTGCTGAGAAACGGCCGTCACGTCTGTTAGCGAGATTAGCAGCGAGGGATGTAAAGGCTTTTTTCTCCCATTAGCTGATTACGAGCAAGCGACGGTAATATGCCCGAAAGTGTTTGGTGCGCGGAACAGGAAAACTTGAAGTAATGCTTGAGAAAGTTTAAAATCATCCACAGCCGGCCAACACCCGCCGCCGGGGACGCCAAAAAGAAAGAAAAAAATAGTCACGGCAGAGAAAAGTAAAGCGCATAATATATCACTGATACTTACTGTTTGATGAATACTTCTTGGCGTAGATAAATGGTCAAACAACTTTTTTTTTTTCAATCAGACTTCAAATAAATTTTTAGAATGAAATTTACATATTACCGTCGACTACTGTGTATCATAAATAATGTGTGGAATGATTTTTCAGTGTCACTTGTTTTTCTACTCTCTGGCCATCCAATGAGTCATTCAAAGACTCAGCCAGAAGTTTGTGCGAGTGAAGGCCACCAGCCCGGCGCGCATAACACACGATCAGCAGCTGCCGCACCTCACTGAGGAAGAACGGCTCGCGCCCCGCCTCGCCCGCCACCCCTGCTGCCGGCCGACGGGAAAAACATCGTGCAGGCCAGGTTTTATTTCAGAGTTGAAAATTACCTGAATACTTCATAAACACCAACTTCAAAAGCAAAATTCACTGTGTGTGTGTGTGTGTGTGTGTGTGTGTGTGTGTGTCACGCAGTACAAACCTGATAGTTTTTCCTGCAGTAGTTGTCCACCTGGTGCCCGTCTCTGTGGTTACATACATCAATCTGTTCTTTTTTCATATATTTTATTGTGGTAAAGGAGGCAGCTCAAGGGCAAAAAAGAAAAGAAAAAAGCCCGATGACAAGTTCACGTCCAGCAATCCTTCCTGCTGCTTGGAGAGAGAGGAAACGGGTGGATGTGTGTCCCCATTATGTTATTATTATTATTATTATTATTATTATTATTATTATTATTATTATTATTATTATTATTATTATAAGAGGGGAAACAGGTAGAGAGAGAAGAGTGCGGAGGCTATTAGCTGCCTTCTCAGCCGTCCCCAAACACCTGAGGAGCCAAGATACTAGAGAAAATAAAGTGAAATCGTTGAGAGCGAAGGAGAAAGAGGACGAGAGATTTTAGAATATTACCAAAGTGGAACGACAGAGGGGCAGGGTAATAAGTATCTTAAATCGAAAGTAGATGACTATATGCTTTTCAAAGATTGCAAAGGTTTCTATGTGACTACAGTTTCAACGACGACGACAACGATGACACGAAGAGGAAAGCGAACAGCGATGACACAGAAGAGGAAGGCGAACAGCGATGAAAGTGACGAGGAAAACGGACAACGGTAACAAGAAATCCAGCATCAACTGCGAAACCAAAAGTGACGATGATAAAGATGATGATTATGTGCTTTCAGAATATTATAAAGGATGGCTGCGTGTTCATAAATGACCGAAAGAAAGTGGCCGTGTATCCCCAAAAGGTAAATAAAAAAAATGCTTGGGGATACGTCTTAGAAAACCAACAAGGAATTACTTCACCTCCACCACGACCATTAGCGATCACCCACCACGGCCTTGGCGCCCTCGACATTCACCAACACTTCGATATTGCAAACAACAACCGCAAGTATAAAGGTGACTACGATTACGACGACAACGATGACAACGACGAGGAAAACGAACAACGATAACAGCAAAGCCATCAGCAGCGGTGAACCCAACAGCGACAATGAAATCAACAGCAACACACAAATATTCATCCTATATAATTATCACCTTTGTCGTTACCTTCATACATTACTGACAATAGCTGGAGCAGTATTTATTTATAACACACACACACACACACACACACACACACACACACACACACACACACACACGCACACGGCACGTAGTGTATACAGTTTCATCAGCCCAGTTAATCACAAGCGGACGCAATGAACAATACACGTGGAAACTGTGAAAAAAATAACTGATAACAATTTCCAATTTCATATAACAGTGATCATTGAATTTGCATAACGTCGATACATTATATTTAACAAATATTGCATTAATATTTATGTATGAGGCCTCCTTGATTTGGACGACAAAAATTATGGTGATGGCTTCAGTGATGATGGTGCTGTGATAATATTAATAATAATGATGATACCAATAATAACAATAATAATATTAATAATAATAATAACGGTAAAATAATAATGATAATAATAATAATAATAATAATAATAATAATAATAATAATAATAATAATAATAATAATAATAATAATAATTATTATTTTTATTATTATTATTATTATTATTATTATTATTATTATTATTATTATTATTATTATTATTATTATTATTATTATTATTACACTGGGTTACAATAAGAAAATGTAAGTTATTTAATTTTTTTTCAACTAATTTAGGACAAATTTGCACCGCTGAATCCGAAAATGGCACCCGTTTCTCTCGATCAGGTCAGGTTCTTGTGCTAAGTCGATTTTTAAAGAATCCGATCGTATAACTAAATCGATTACATTTTTGTGACATTTTCGGTTTATTTTTGTTTATATTTCTCATCCGAAATCGGTTTTTAAGATAAAAAAAAAAAAGCGTTTTTTAACACAATCCATTAATTAAATGTTACTAAAATTGATAAGTGTACACTGAATAGTAGACATTGATAAAGGTAAGTACATGAAAATTGGATATTAGGTCATCATTGTTCAAAATTCAGGGCATGAACTTTCGTTTCTTCGAACTCCTAGAATGCTTAGCGGTAGGGATGTCTCTCTTCAGAGTCCAACAGTAATCAGCCATCATGACTGCATCCAAGCGTCCCTGGTACCTGGTCTCCATCTCTTCCATGTCCTGATGGAGTCTCTCCCCCTGCTCGTCGCTTATTGATCCCAGATTCTCAGGAAACCGATCCATATGCGAGAATAATTAATGCATTCTGATGCTCATGTTGCATCCGAGGTTTCTGAAAGCAGTCAGCATATTGGCGACAAGTTCTGCTTAGTTCCTGGCCTTCTTGTTGCCAATAAAGTTCTTCGCGACAAGAACAAAAGCCTTCCACGCTTCCAGTTCCACTTCGTTCATTGAGTCTCCAAACTCTGGATCTCTGATGAGCTGACGGAGTTGAGGACCGTCAAAGATGCTAGCTTTCAACTTCTCCATGGTCAATCCTGGAAAAGCGTGGCACAAGTAAGGGAAGCAGCCGCCATCCTTGTCCTGAGCTTTGGTAAACTGTTTGATCAAGCCAAGCTTGATGTGCAGCGGTGGGAAGAGTATTCTGTCTCTGTCCACCAGAGGGTTGTTTATGACTTTCCTTGATCTGCAAGGCACCAATTCCTCCCGTACAGGCCAGTCCTTCTTCCTGTAATGCTGAGCTTTGTCCCTGCTATCCCACATGCATAGAAAGCACGGCTACTAGGTGAATCCGGACTGTTGTCCCAACAAAATACAAAAAATTCCAGTTGGTAAAAAATTGGCGCATGTAAACTTCAGAATTTGTTTATTTAAAGAAATTAAAAAGAATTTTGCCTCATGTAAATATAAAATACCCGTACGTGCAAAAAGAAAAAAAACGTAATAAACATCATGTGGCGATTGATGAAAAAGTTGACATGATTGAGCAAAACCAATGTGATCTTTTGGATTCAGAACATCAAAATTGTCCTAAATCAGCTTCAAAAACTTAGACGATAAATTTGTTGTTAGCCAGTGTTATTATTATTATTATTATTATTATTATTATTATTATTATTATTATTATTATTATTATTATTATTATTATTATCATCATCACCATCATTTTATTATTATTATTTACATTATTATTGTTTTATTATTATTATTTTTATTTTTATTATTATTGATTATCAGTAGTAGTAGTAGTAGTAGTAGTAGTGTTATTCATATTCTTTTTATAGTTACTATCATTATCACGCGCTTCGCTGAGGATAATAATATTCACATTCCGTCGTGCTCATTGTTTTTTTTTCTGTATTTTTCTGTTATCAAATGTTATCAAATAAAACTCGATTAACTTCTTGTCATCAAATTGGTATAAAAAAACCATCTTGGAGTGAAAGCTCCACAAAGATAAAAAAAAAACAGGAAGATCCAACAAAAAATTGACGTCATGGAGGCGAATGAACAGTGAAAATGGAATCAACAAATGAACCATCGCATCCGTTTGGGAAAAACCCGCCTCTGTTTCGAGGGCACGCCGTGATTGCGTCCACCAGTGTCCTGGCGTGTCCAGGGGGACGGTCAGGTCCCATTCTTGCAGATTCTTAGAAAACTTACCGAGTGATGGCTATCATCAAAATCATATTTTGGCAAATACTGTTTGCAACACGCCCTTCATGGGGGGAAGCGAGGGAATACGCTATTTAATTATTTTAGGACAGAGGAACATTTTTCACAGTAAAAGAAACATTTGCAGGGCTCATATTACTGAAAGGGCTGGGCGTTGCTGCCGTGCAGAGGAAAGTACAATGTCCGAATGGAGTCTTTTAACTGTTTAGAACTGTCTTGATACTCAGGCCATGAGAAGAGGGAAATGCAGATAAAAGAAGACTGTTCCAGAGTTTACCAGTGCACTGGATGAAAAAATGATAATGCTGATTAACATTAGTGATTTGTATATCATCGGGATGAGCTGGCTGGTCTTGGGGCCGCGGGAGGGATAGAGCCATGCAGTTAGCAAGCGCAGAAGAGCAGTTAACATGAAATTATCGATAGAAGATTGAAAGTCAATATTATGACGGAATTTAAGTGGTAAGAGTGTCAATTAGAGGTAGATTTATTGATCTTCTCGTGTTAAAGTTCCTAGTGCAAGAGTTACCCAGTATATTTTTCTTTTATTTCATCCCTGTCACTAATAAACTCTGAAACAGCCTTTATTTGGGTGGATTGTCTCCTTGCTACGACTAAGTGCAGAAAAAATCACAACAAAGCAACTACACATTGAATAATAATAAAGTTCTTGGCCATTCCACCTGCGAAGTGGATTTGAGTCTGCTAGTGAGCTCTGTTCTTTGACCCAGGAGTTACCTATGAACCGTGCTAATCGTCATAAGATTTGTTGATAGAATTATTCGTAACTGAATCGCAAAAGCTATACTTAAATTGTACAAAATTATATTTAAATTGTGGGGCACTGGTTAGGCCCCACCTACATCATGCCGTCCAATGGTTGTGCCTTATCACAGCAAGAGTTTAGATTCCCTCGAATCAGTATACAGAAAAAGTACGAAAATGATTTATATATTTAGAACCTTACCGTACAGAGGTAAACTAAAGACGTAATATATATTTTTTTGGAAAGGCATAGACTGGCAGGTCATATGATTGTTTTGGGGCGATTGAGATGAGCATTTTTATACTGAAAAAAAGCATCTTTATGTTTATGTTCAAGAAAAAAAATAAGTAAAACCTGGTTCTCGTAGTGAGAAATGGCGGAGTGAATCAAATTAAGCAGATAATGTAGTTGATGCAAACACGATTGTTTGTTTTAAATGAATGTTACATAGATTTATGGATGAGAAAGGGGCTTGGTGGATAACATATTCTCAGCAGCTGCCATTTCTAGGTCGTCTCGCTAATTGTAGTCTCCTCGTACCTTTGTATAATTTTGTGTGCAGTAGTAGTAGTTGTAGAGTGTTTTTTGATAATGTGATAGTAATTTAAGTGGTAAGAGTGTCAGTTAGAGGTAGATTTATTGATCCGAAATTGACCTCTTTTTCGGCCACCTCTTTGGATTCTTTTTAGGAGCAGCAAGTAGCAGGCTTTTTTTTATTATTATTGTTTCCTTTTTTTGTGCCCTTGAGCTGTCTCCATTGTTGTAAAAAAAAATAGTAGATTTCTTTCTATTATATATAAGTGCTTTTTAATTATTATCAAAATTGCGTTTTCCTGTGAAGGGAGTTCCAGTTTCACGGAAGTTTTACTGCCGTGCATTCATCAAGGGGGCCGACATACAGTAAAGTCCTTGTTTTGCCTTGCTCCCTCTCGGACGAATTAAAGATGCACTGTACCCGCCGGCGTGCGTCCCCCCTCCCGTGAGTCCCCTCCACTCCTCACCTTAGCTGGCTCCCTCCTCTCCCCAATCTGATCTCTCGCGCTAGCCTCCCTCACCTCTCCCTCATCTACTCTACTTGTACCTGCACCTCCTTTCCTCTGCTTACACTCACCATCATCTCTTCTTGCACATCCTCCTCCTCCTCCTCTCTCCTGTCTGAATCTTCCCTCTCCTTGCCTTCTGAGGCCCCTTCCTCTCTTGTCAGTTGGGTCCATTCTGCTCCCTATTTACATCTCCTTCTTTGCCTTTCTACCGTACTTAGGCTCCCTCGCTCCACTCCTCCGTCTTTAGGCTGAATTATGAGTATAACTGCGAATTTTATTATTTATCAGGCAAGAAGGAATTACAAACTTTAGCTTCATATTTTCATGAAATATTTGTTTTTCTGAAACAGTGCATTGAATTTTGATATGCACGTTTTTAGTCAATCATGGAGTAAGTATGTTTTGTGACATTATCATGTGAATGTTGTTGGTCATACTTGTTGAAAATTATTTATTGTAGGAAGTGTAATAATATTCCACAACAAAAACTTAATATTTTTAGTTTTATGACCGGAGACTGTAGGAAAGACTTGCTCATGTCGAGGCAGGAAGGAATAAAGTGCTTCCGTGAGTTGTTGGCAGCAGCGAGATCTACCTGTCATCTCTAGGCGCAGCTCCAACAAACCCTCACTTCCTCCACCTGACCCCGTCGACCATGAAGAAAGGCAA
The DNA here is from genome assembly GCF_024679095.1 of Eriocheir sinensis. NCBI lineage: Eukaryota > Metazoa > Arthropoda > Malacostraca > Decapoda > Varunidae > Eriocheir > Eriocheir sinensis. The sequence continues at coordinate 6,996,966 of NC_066553.1, forward strand.
TTTTAGAAGCTCCTCGTGCCCTCACCTGCCTGAGGAAGAATTTGTTTTTACACTCAACGATGGACATCATACTTCTTTATATATTTTTACGAGTATAATAATGATAAGTGTTGATATTGAATGGATTTTTTTTTTTTTTTTTTTTTTTTTTTTACGTCGTTGCCTGTTGCGCCGGTAGGCATCTTCCTGGTGGGGCCTGATGGTCGGCCCAAGGCTTCTTCCAGGTGGGGCCTGATGGTCAGCCCAGCCCGTTCTGGCGCAGGCGAGTGTTTATAGTGGCGCCATCTTGTGGACGGCTTCCTAGAGTCCGGGTTGATGGGTGGTCTTCAGGACAGCATGTGGGTAGTTTAAGCCACTCGGAGAGAGAGAATCGAGTGGTAGCGAGAGAGAGAGAGCGTCGTCCATCACGCGGTGAATGAGAAGAGTAATGTCGTTTTAGGGTACCGATGTTTAGTGATGCCTGTCTGTTGAAGGTGGGGAAGGGTGTTTCCTTTTTTGTGTGGAGAGAGAGAGAGAGAGAGAGAAAATTGCTTTGTGGCACTGACAGGGATATTATTCTCTATATTTTCCAGTACTTCTGAAGAGACAACTCCTCAACTTTGGCGTTTTTAGGAGCCTAACGTTTGAAGACACTTCGCAGCTCCTTGGAGTCCTCAAGGGTGTCAGGCCTAATGAGGTGGCTCCAGAGTGCCGTCACAAACTGTCACTGCCACTCATGAACGCGCGGCGCCATGCGGATCACACGTAACACTATATATTGCTTTTCTCCATAACAAAAAGCGTACTGCATCTTATTGATCTATTATTCGATCGTTTTATGATGTTTTGCAATTTTTACGATGATTAAGAATGTAAAAATTAATATGTTTAGCTGTTGTGAATTGATAATCTTTGGAAATAGTTTTTTTATCTGAAGGAGCCTGTTCTGGGTACCGAAATATATTTTTTTAGACATTATCGGTGCGGCATTACTGTGTGAAGTAATATATTTTTAGCGTCTAGATCTGGAAACAATAAAAACAAATCTTCCAAACATTGCTCAATTCAAGGAGCTATTTCTGATTTTGGCATCAGATTATCGGAGGCCAACACGTGTATCGC
>NC_066553.1:7003066-7055039 GCF_024679095.1 Eriocheir sinensis
TGTCTGTATGTCTGAATTAATGCATGTATGTATGTATGCATGTAGGCGTGTATGAATGAATGTATGTATGTATATATGTATGTGTATCACCGTCGCGGCGGGAAATCATGCAGTGTTCCCGGCTCAACAGTCGCGCCGCGGTGCAGGAGAGACGATCCGCCGGGGAGTCCAATATCACCTTGGATTTCCGCAATACATCACCAGGTTTGTGGGCCGCTTTACGCTTACTCCAGCCCGCACGTCTATCGTTGTCTCTGTGTCTATCTGTCTGCGCCTCACTCTCAGATATCCTAGGCCGCTGAAGTGGTGGCGTCGTATGTATATATCTCCGTCTCCGGCTGGGATCGAAGTTCAATATATGTTTCCATTATGGCCTTCAGGAACAAGACATTAACGTATTCCCACTGCCTAAGAACAAGGTCAAGCATGCCTTTTTCACTGCAGAATGAGACTTTATGTTCCCGTTTGCTTTTTTATTCACGTCTAAAAAGCATGTAGAATCAGTGCTCATCTATTTAGTTCCGAAGTAAATTTATGTGTCTGATGTAATTAACTAGTTCGTCTTTCTTAATACTATAAAGCAGTGGTTCTCAAATCGTTTCAAGGTACGAATCACCAACCCAATGAAAAAATAAATGTCGAGGGCTTTGAGTAAGGATAAATTAAGCATAAGCAACAAGCATTTTGTTTTGGAATAGATATGGCTACAGCACTTTATGACAGGGTTTTATGTATCGGCGCGGCAGCTGAAAGGAATCAACAGGATGGCTCGTTACCTCGACTCGTACAGTGAATCATGAATAGCATTTTAATAATAGATTAAATTTAGAAACAAAGTGACTCAAAGTGCCAATATTTTTTCTTAAATAAGATAAATTAGATAAAATATAATTTCATTTTTTAATTGTTCGGCCGGAATTTTCAATAAATTTAAAATTATGTACCTTCATTTGCCAGTTTATTGCCAAATACAGTGGACGTCCTGTGGATCTCTCAAAAGTCACCATGGACCACCACTTGAGAACCACTGTTATAGAGGAACTCAATTTTCTTTGTCACTCTATGTCTTTCTTAACGTTTCACTTCCATTGTTGTATTGGAAGTTCACACACATTGACAGAGCTTATAACGTATCTGTATTCCCTGTTATGAAGGAAACAGATTCTATTAATATCATAATCTTACTGCAGTCTCCTTTACAGCGACGGTTAGTTCCAAGAAAATCCTGAGAGTGTAGGTGATGCTTAAAGGTTATAAATGTAATTAGAAAAAGAGAGAGAGAGAGAGAGAGAGAGAGAGAGAGAGAGAGAGAGAGAGAGAGAGAGAGAGAGAGAGAGAGAGAGAGAGAGAGAGAGAGAGAGAGAGTGTGTGTGTGTGTGTGTGTGTGTGTGTGTGTGTGTGTGTGTGTGTGTGTGTGTGTGTGTGTGTGTGTGTGTGTGTGTGTGTGTGTGTGTGTGTGTGTGTGTGTGTGTGTGTGTGTGTGTGTGTGTGTGTGTGTGTTTTACGTCGAAGCCTGTAGCACCGGTAGGCTTTCTTGAGGGGCCTGGTGGTCGGCCCGAGCCCGTCCTTGTGCAGGCAAGTGTTTATAGTGGCGCATCTTTTCTTGGTTCATTCTATTATTATTATTATTATTATTATTATTATTATTATTATTATTATTATTATTATTATTATTATTATTATTATTATTATTATTATTATTATTATTATTATTATTATTATTATTATTATTATTATTATTATTATTATGCTACCAAAGCCTCCCTCCAAGGTGCAGATACAACAATTTGAACCACACACAATACCAAAAGGTACTCTAGAGAAGCAAAGGCAACGAATAGCTAAAAAAAACTAAAAGGCGGAAAAATGTATCATCAGCATATGAAATAAGCTTATTTTCGAGGTTAATGCCCAAGTCAGAAATAAATGACTTGGACAGTTTTTCTAGAGTCCGGGTTGATGGGTGGTCTTCAGAACAGCATGTGGGTAGCCTTAGGCCACTCGGCGATGACTGAAAAATCCCAGGTGGTAGCGGGGGAGTCGAACCCGCGCCTTCCAGAACGCGCTGAATGCGGGGCCCGCACGCTAACCACTCAGCCACCCCCTCCCCTTTGTGTGTGTGTGTGTGTGTGTGTGTGTGTGTGTGTGTGTGTGTGTGTGTGTGTGTGTGTGTGTGTGTGTGTGTGTGTGTGTGTAGGCCTGCATCGATAAACACGCCAACAACGATAAACCGACACAATAAACACACGATAGGCGTAATAATGTTATCAACAAGGAAATTTTCAACAAGTTGGCGACGTGTATAATTTTCATCTAGATAATTTTGTAAACAACAGCATTATATATACACATGTGAGTGTCTGATAATTCAAGTTGAGAAGAGAATTTTATTCCTCGTTGCTTCTCTTCCCTTCAACGGACTAATCCCGCATCAGATTGAGATTACTTTTTGATTCTTAGTCCTGGTGAGTTGATATCAGATTGACGTAGTGGACAGTAAACACACCCACACCTTCATAAACACACACACACCCACACCCACACACACACACACACACACACACACACACACACACACACACACACAAACTCTCTCTCTCTCCTTACATCTACGTTTGGAAAATATCGGATATCGACAAATAATACCAATCATCTATTTCACATTTACCTATAATATGCAATAACTTATCCCTGCTCCTCTGAATATGTGTAAATTCTGAGTTAATGGCTTGAACACAAGTCTGGACGAGGAAGAAGAAACGTGCAATGCCCCTCGAGTGACATCCGAGATTTCACAGGTTTAGTCAGGTAATTCAATATTTTTTTCATCTACGTTTGCATAAATAGCTTGACGCGTGTCAGAATCCCATTTCAGTCCAGAGAGAGAGAGAGAGAGAGAGAGAGAGAGAGAGAGAGAGAGAGAGAGACACACACACACACACACACACACACACACACACACACACACACACACACACACACGTAAAAGCATTGGAATTGAAGCATGATAACAGTGAAGTAGGAAAGATCAAGCAACAGAGAGTTTCCTGTTAGCCTGTAAAGTGATTCCCTAGCTGCTCTGATTTTATTTTTTTGTCGTTTTTCCTTATATTCCAAGGTCCTGCAGAAAAACAACAAAAAATACTTTATATATATATCTAGGCACAGAGTAATTTAGTTAACTTTTGTCGCTACGGAAAAGTGGAACGTACGTGATAGTAATAGCTTGTTTTTCACTGTAAGAAGTTTTGGAGGAAGGTTGTTGCAGTGGTGAATGACTAAGAGTGAAAATGCTTGACGATGGGAAAAATGGAAGGAGAAAGAGGATGACGAAGACGAAAAGGAGAGGCTAGAGGTAAAGAAATTGTGAGAAAAATATGAATGGAGGAGGAGGAGGATGACGATGAGGAAGGTTGAGAGGCAGGAGGTAAAGAAATTGTGAGAAAAAAGGAGAAAAAGAGGAGGAGAACATAAGAACTAAGAACGTACGGACTGTCTCTCTCTCTCTCTCTCTCTCTCTCTCTCTCTCTCTCTCTCTCTCTCTCTCTCTCTCTCTCTCTCTCTCTCTCTCTCTCTCTTCACTCCAGTAAGCTGTGTGTGAGTAAAGTTGTCTGAATAATTAAGGAAGATAAAGACGAATATGAAGAGCCAGAATTAAACACGAAAGAGGCAGATGGTGTGGCAACGTTTCCAGCCAAGTGAAGTGAAACGTGCAAATATGACCGTGATCTCGTTCCTTTTAATGCTTATTGTGCGCTTTCAGAAGTGAAGGAGAAGATTGAAAAGGAGGAGGAGGAGGAGGAGGAGGTTGTTGTGGAGTTGGAGGCTAGGTCGAGGAAAGGGAAGGGGAGGAAGAGGTTAAGGTAGAAAGGAAGAAGTCTAGTGGGAAGGAGGATTGATTAAGTGGAGGTGAAGTCAGAGGAGAAGGGAGAGGTAGAAGTTATAGAAGAAAGAGAAGAAAAATAAGAAGAAGAAGAAAAAGAAAAAGAAGAAGAAGAAGAAGAGAAAAAAGAAAGAAAGAAAAGAATAAAAAAAGAAGATAAAAGAAGAAGAAAGACGAAAAGGAAGAAAATGAAAAGGAGGAAAAGAAGAAGAACAACAACAAGAACAAGAAGAACAAGAACAAAAAGAAAAAAGAAAAAAAGGAACGGAAAAAGAGAGGGAAAGGAAGAGAAGGAGGAAAAGGCGAAGAAAGTCAAGAAAAATGAGAAGAACGAAATGATGTAGGAAAAGGAGAAAGAGGATAAAGAGGAGACGGTAGAAGAAGAGAAAGAACATGCAGTGGAGAAAGACAAAGAGACACGTCGAGAAGGAAGTGGTAAAAGTGTCATTAAAAAAAACACTTAAAAGCGGGAAAGACAACATTTACAGACAATTTTCACCACCTTCAAACATATACAGAAAAACACTCAACAACATTCTCCCGCCGTTTCCTTCCAATATATTAGCGAGGTAGGTTCAATTTCCTCTCCGCCTTCGAATATAACTTCTTTGAGGGCCCGGGGAATGAAGTGAAGGCTCCGCGGATGTCAATGGACGCAAGCCACTGAATGTCAATCGGTTTTCACGGGCAGGTGGGAGGCGAGGAGGCGTGCACGGGCGACGATAGCAACGTGAAGTATTTATGAAACTGTTCTCTGTCGCTCCAGCAGTCAAGGGAGCGAGGAAACCGTGATTCAGCGAGCGGCGGCCGGTTTGATAACTTTATTCACTGACTGGATTGCTTGGTGGTAGTGGTGAGTGAGGGATGGTCAGGTGTCGTGCTGTGCTGTGCTTAAAAATTGTCGCGACACACAGAGACAAGGGTGTTGAAGGCGCAATTATGTCATTTTCCATCTTAATGACAGGAGGGGCCTTACTAACGTGTAATTTGGCCAAGATATATGCGTTCTGTACCACGTTACTACTTTATAAGCTGCCAGTGGAGTTGTTTTCTTTCTTAAGTGTTTGTTTATATCGTTCTTTCAATGGGAGGAATTTCTTTTTGAGTCGTGTCACTGCTTTTGTTTTGTAAGTGTAGCTGTGTAGTGTTTTTGTTGACTGTCTGTTTGTGGGTTTTTTTTATATTATTTTAGGCTGAGATTGTTTGTTATCTCTGCGTTGCTACCTCTGCGTTCTGTTATTTGTTCCCGGAAGTTGTCAGCGTGGTTGTCGTCGTTGTTTCGTTGGTGTGTTGTGTCCGTTTTGTGCCGATGCGAGTCATGACTTTCGTGTTGCTTGTTCAGTGTTTTGGTGTGGGTGTTGAATTTCTCTTTCAGCGCTGTGTTAATGAATGTTTTGTGGAAGATGACCATATAAATTAAGGGCATTAATTCACGTTGTAAGGGATGTTAATGTTATATCTTACTGGGGTCTATTCTCTTATTTATCCTGTGTACTTGGAAGATTATTTTAAAGTATTTCTTATATTTATTTATGAGAAAGAGAAAATATGGTTTTCTTTGTTCCGTTCCTTCTTGCAAGCTTTCAGTGCGGGATATTGTTTCATCGCACACGTAGGCGGAAGATTCGGGAGTGTGGCAAAATAACGAGCCGGATCCGTGCATGAGGAACAAAACCGCTTACTGCGCCAATCCACGACAGCCCCGGGGGAGCCTCGGAGCTGTGAACCTTCCTGCTCGCTTTCTTTCTCTCTTCTTTCCTTCCTCGCTTTGTTTTCCCTCGCTTTCTTTCTCTCTTCTTTCCTTCCTCGCTTTGTTTTCCCTTACTGCTCTTTCAGCTTTTCTTTTATCTTCCTTATTTCTTTCCTTGCTCGTGTCCAAGAGTCTTTTGATTATCCTTTCGTCCTCTGGTTAATACTCCCTTTCATGAGTCCTAAATCCTTCCTTCTCTCTATTATTATTACTTTTGTTATTATATATTTCATTTATATTTTTCCCTTCGTTATTTCTTTCATTATTTCATCCACTCATTCACTTTCTCATCACCCATTCACCCATTCATCATTCATTCACGTACTCACCCATTATTTCTTCCCTCCCTTCCTTTTCCTCTTCCTGTTTTTGTTCCCACTTTCCGTCGCGACATCCTGTGCTCACCTCCTCACCCCCCCCCCCCCCCATTACACCTCCTTGGCCCCTCCTCCCTTTCTCTCTCGCCTTCCATTCCATTCCGCTTGTCTCAGTCTTTGGCTCGTTTTTCTTTTCTTTTTCATCTTCGGATCTTCTTCCCCTTTTACTTCCTCTTCTTTCTTTTTTCGTTTCGTTTTTGTCCTTCCTTTTTCCTGTTCCTGGTCTCTGTTCTGTTTTTATTGATATTCATTTTTTACTACTACTACTACTACTACTACTACTACTACTACTATTACTACTACTACTACTACTACTACTACTACTCTACTACTATTACTTTACTACTACTACTTTACTACTACTACTACTACTACTACTAATAGTGTTGACAATAATAATTATAGCAATGAAAACAATAATAACAATAATAATAATAATAATAATAATAATAATAATAATAATAATAATAATAATAATGATAATAATAATAGTAATAGTAATAATGATAGGTATTCTTTTCTTTTTCACCTTAAGCTTATGACTTCTTCTTCTTCTTCTTCTTCTTCTTTTTTTTCTTCTTTCTTCTTCTTCTTTCTTTTTCTTTTTCTTTTTCTTCTTCTTTTTTCTTTTTCTTTTTTTCTTTTTTTCTTTTTTTTTCTTTCTTTTTTTCATTCTATAATGTCCAGTTAACATCCATCTTCCTAACCAGCATCTTCACTCTGGCAATAGGGTAATCTTCCTTCCTTCATCCTTATTTCCCAATACTCCCCTCCTTTTGATTCTTTACTTCTCTCAGTTCTTCCAGCTCAAGTTTCCTTTAAGGCCGACCTATTGTCACTGTGGTAGACCTGTGGTAGAACAGTAGCGTTCCGCAAGACTCTTATATTTCCCACTTTTAACTATATTTCCTTTTTTTTCTATTTTACGTTCAGCCTATTACATCCTACTATAACCGCTAATGTCAATGACTCGACCCTAGAATGATCCACACACTGTACAACGCACACACTCAAAAACTCAACCCAACTCAGCACAACCCTCCAAACTATATTTTTCGATAACACACTTGTGTCCCATTCTTGAGCTAACCTTAACTCAAAATCTTGACTAGATATTTCTATCTTTTGTCTTGCTAAATCCCTTTCCTCGAGGTCAGACGTTTTGTATCATTTCCACCAACTGTTTTCCCTCCCTCTGGTGCTGACTATTCACAAAGTCATCATAGTTCGCCCCTGTTTCGAGTGAGCATCTCTTGTGTGTGCTTCTAGGGGGGGGAGGGGGGGAGGTGTAGCTCCCCCCACACAGCTCATTTGGAGAGAGCAGAGCCAAACCCCTTTCGCCTCATCAGCTCCTTCCTCTTACTGATGCCTTACCTTTTAAATTCCGCCGCTGTGTTACTTTTTACTTTTCTCTCTGTTTCCCAGCAATTGTTCCATGCTAACTGCTCTTCTGGACTTGCTAACCACATGCCTCCATCATTCTTTTTAGTGTAACTCTGCTAACTCATCCCTCTGCTGTCTAAATGTCTTATACAAGAGTTGAACAACGTTTTTAGTATTTCAGCCATTTTCTCTGGTAAACTCTGGAACAGCCTTCTTTCACTTTTATTTCCTCCTACTTACCATTTATATGCATTCCAGAGGTATCTATCAAGACACCTCTCTAACTGAATCTGCTCATATGGGTGCTCCTAACATCCTCTTTTTTTGCCAGAGCAGCGCTATAGCATACTTTTCTTATCGTAATTTTTTGGTCTTGAGCTGTCTCGTATACTGCAAAAAAAAAAAAAATAAAAAAAAAAAATCACTTCCTTACTTCTTCAGTTCTTTGCTGTCATGTTCAACTTCCACATTTTCTCATGCATGTTGTTAACCTCCGGCACCAGCAGCAGCATCGACGGCCCTTTCTCCCTTGCGTAAATTTTGATCCTCTCGGTGCTTCGAATTCATGGCTCGAAGGCCGATAATGCACCGAGGACGTTTCGGAGTTCGGACAGTTGACACAGCGCTGAGAGTCGCCCCGCGCCGCGCTAATGGCAGGATGCAGGGTGTGTGCTGGAGTGATTTCCAGGATTTCGCGTTGATTCTCGGCAGGATTAATGGTATACGAAGGGATAGACGCGCCGAGGCAATGAAGAGAGCAAAGGTTTCCGGGCAGAGGGATGGACGGAAGAAGCGGGACACGCGGAAGGCATGGTGAAAGCAAAGAGAGGGTACAAGCGGATGAAGCAACGAAAGGAAATCGGAAAAGGAACAACGACTCGGGACCAAAGTAATGGAAGGCGAAAATAGGAACTCAATAGATTGGACAGAATGAAGAGAGACGGAGAGAAAATGTAAACGTAGGTAGAGCAGGAAATAAATAGGAAAGGAACCAAAAGTTTGAGAATGGAGGTTGGAGGCTGTACGTGGGAGTCCGAGGATGTGATGCAAAGAGATGATGAGAAACTATGAGCTTAACACGAATATAAATGTAACAAGGGAATATTGAGAGATAAGGTAGGAAAGGGATGGAAATTGTAGGTACGAGGATAAGAAAGAGATTAGAAGGAATGAGGGAGAAGAGAAGACATGAAAGGAGGTAACATAAAACAAATTACAAAAATAGGTATGGGAAGGGAGGGAAGATAAGAGGCAGAATTATTATAGAGATAGATGCATGCCAGTTGACTCGGGAAAAGGATGTGAAGTGATGAGAAGAGACCAGGCTGATAGGAAAGGTAAAAAAAACATATGAAGGAAAGATAAGATACGGAAGAAAGAACTAAACGGAGAAACCTGTCAAGGAAGAAGGATTAACATGGCAAGGAAAGGAAGTGGAAAGTTTGTGTTGTCAGCTATGAAGATGTAAGACCGTAGAGTTTTTTTTACGGATGACACCTTTCATAAGAACATAAGAACGTAAGGAGTCTGCAAGAGACCGGTTGGCCTATACAAGGCAGCTCCTGTACACTCAACCCCACCTTACCTCACCATCCATGGCTTTATCTAACCTCTTCTTGAATGTATCTATGGTATTGGCACCCACAACATGGACTCCAAGCCTGTTCCATTCGTCCACCACTCTATTAGTGAACCAATTCTTGCCTATGTCTTTATTAAATCTGAATTTGTCTAACTTAAAACCATTGCTGCGCGTCCTACCCGGCTCTTTTACTATCAAAATCTTATTGACATCCCCTTTATTAAATCCCTTCATCCATTTATAGACTTCGATCAAGTCTCCTCGCAACCTTCGCCTTTCTAGCGAGTGTAGATTTAACTGCTTCAGCCTGTCTTCATAAGGCAAGTTTCTCACCCCCTGAATCATCTTTGTCATCCTCCTCTGTATAGATTCTAACATCTTGATATCCATTCTATAGTAGGGGGACCAGAACTGAACTGCATAATCGAGGTGAGGTCTAACTAGTGCTAAGTAAAGTTTGAGGATGACGTCAGCGCTCCTGTTGCTCACGCTCCTTGAGATGAAACCAAGTACTCTGTTTGCCCGATTTTTAGCCTGAATGCATTGAGCCCTAGGACGGAGGTCAGCGCTCACTAGGACTCCTAAGTCTTTCTCACTCCCAGACCTACTTAGAGGAGTGTCCATTTTTTTCTCCCTTTGTGCATATGTATGTGAGTAACCTTCGTCTTTTCTTCATGAACGACCTAGTTAGACAATCATTTGAGGTAACAGCGGTAAACTTAAGAAATTTATTTTTGGCGCCAGCATTGTGTTTTTTTCTGTATACGAGTAAAGAGCAGACACACGACCCCCACCACTTCCACAATCACAGTCTCTTACTTGTATTTCTCTCTTTGTCTTGTAGCACTAACCCACACATGCACAATCGTCTTTATAATATTATTGTTGGTGTATCAGTGTTGTTCTTAACTTGGCAGCTTTTACATAAAGGTAAAGGTGGGCGCTTACACTATAGCTCTGCGTTGAGCCTGTGGTAGGTAAGCTCCAGAAACCTCGGGACACGGGCCAATGTGAAATCCAGGGTTGCCATAACTTACCTTCCCCAGGTTTCTCCAAGTACCAGTTTATCGATTTCCGGTGTTTATCATTGTGACTGCGAGTGTTCATAAATATCTTCCTAGGCAAGGTGACGCCACACACAATTGGGAAAATACTTTAAGGTGACTTTATCACAGCAAAGTTCATCACCGCATTATTTCCTGTTCATTTGCGAGAATATCTCAGGCCTTGGGCACACTCACAAAGACTTAGGAACTTTGATAAGCCCCTGTGTTTGGGCTGGGGTGCAGATTGAAAGGGAAAATAAACAGTTGGGTGAGATGTACGCCGACTGCCCGGGCTGGGATTCGAACCCGAGCCCGCGGAGTCGTAGCCAGGCACGCTGACCACTAGACCACGGAGAAGCGTAGTGTTTACATAGGTATGCTCATTTTGCGTCACTGGTTGGGGTTATGGCTCGGACTTTTAATTAAGAGCGGATGCCATAAAGTAAAAAACATGCATATATACATACATAGATAATTAGGTGGATAAATAAATGGATAGAAAGATAAATAGATAATTAGATCGACAGATAGAAATAAGGATAGACAGACAGATAGATGTGTGTGTGTGTGTGTGTGTGTGTGTGTGTGTGTGTGTGTGTGTGTATGTGTGTGTGTGTGTGTGATGAATGGCAACGTTTGGTTTTGCAGCGCCCTCCGTGCAACACTAAATAGCCGTCACAACAACCCGTGATGAGTGCTCGAAATAAAACATTGGCCTCGTCGAGAAGAAAGCACGCCGAACATTTTACGCTTTCAACATTTTACTTCAGGGGACGGAGCGTGCAGGAATGGTGGCGATGTGACAGGAGAATGCCAGGATTAAAGTAGCGTGAAGCCCCCGCCGAGAGGAAACAGATTCATTTCAGGTACATCTTTTGACCTGTCATGTTTACTTACCCGTGTGAGAGACGTGAATACCAGGATTTTGAAAGCATCCAAAATATCCACTTCTTTTGCCGCGTGAAAATCAGCCTGAGTGCTCAAGGGAGTTTGTAAGTACGAGCGGTGTTGATTTTAGCCACAGAATCCCTGATCTTTTATTTTCCTATTATTAAGGGAAGTGTTCGTATGGTTTTCTTCTATTTATATTTTACTTTTTGTCAACATTTTTTTGATATCGATTCTGAGGTTTGAGAAGAAAAGCATCAAAAACATGAAAACGTGTTAGATGAGATCTGTAAGGAAGAACTGAACGGAGATACCAGACAGGGAAGGAGGATGACCAAGCAAGGGGAGAAAGTGATAAGTTTGTTGTCATTTATGAAGGTACTGCAGCGTAGAGTTTATTTACTGATGTGCTTGCCATTCACGATATTCTGGTCACATTCTCGACGTGGGATCACCAGGCACTGTCCTCCCCGTTTTGAACAAGGAGCAATATATTCTCGGATCTTGGACATTTTGGTAAAGCTGTGACCTCACATCACCCCCACACCCCAACGGGAGGAGATACAGCCCCCGTCTGATACCCGTTACCCGTGTATTGCAGGGTGGACAAGGGGCATGAATTAAAAGAGCCTGCCTATCTGTCTCCACCTCACCTGAAAATCGAACCTAAGATTTTTCGGTTTTAGGACGATCCTGTTAACCACTTTACTACGGTGTGTGTGTGTGTGTGTGTGTGTGTGTGTGTAACCATGTCAATATCAAATTATTTCCTCTTAAAAGTAAATCAACTTCATGTTCACGAATTTGACAATATGCATCACTATCATAGCAGCTCTCAATAATGCATAACTGTAATATTTGGGCATTCAAGAAAATAACAGTAAAGCTTTCCTCAACGGGCAAGGATGCTGCATGCGTGTTGGATACATTGGTAATATAATGCAATTACTGCTGATACATGGCTGGAAATGTATGAACATAACTTGCACGGGCTTACCTGCAAAGGAATGAATGCTGCTTTATATACAATATGGATTAAGCCTCTGCATCCTCGCTGAGGGAGAGTGGATTCAGAGTTTCAAGCTGACCGCAAGGGAGGGACAAACTCCTCCACTCTGGTGCAGATTCAGGAGGAGAACACGTCAGATCCATTTTCACGTTGTCTTTACTGATTCTATTTTTGGGGATAAATATTAAGAGAGAGAAGCCAATCCCACGTGTATGCAATAATGTGTCTTTATTGCAAATTGCAGGAAGAGCTGAAGTAAGCACTTATGCCATTTGTGGGTGTCATGACGTGTTAGACTACAGGCTCTTATTATAAGGGACCGAAAAAGGCGCGTTTAGTCGCTTCTCTTGTTATGCAGTCATGCGTCTTTGCTGCAGGTAACATTAGGTGCCGATGTAGGTGCTGTTAACCGTGTGTGTGTGTGTGTGTGTGTGTGTGTGTGTGTGTGTGTGTGTGTGTGTGTTTCTTGTGCGTGTTTGTGTTATTCACCCATGTTCTCATCATATGGTGGACTCGTGATCGCCGGCCAGTGCCCTCCTTCTGAACTCGGAGGACTGATCTACGGGTACTGCTGGGACCTCTCCCCCCCCCCCCCCACACACACACACGTCCCCATCCTTCTTCCTCAAAGGAGGGGCAGTAACCACTCCTGTCAACGAAAAACAGTAGTAGCCTGAGCGCGACTGCAACTTAAGCCTGCCGGGTGACAAGCGACAGTGGTGTTCACCGAGCTATGAAGCGGTATATTTTTTGTGGGTGTTTGTGTTTGTTTACAGTCTCACCTTTTTGCTGCGTGTTACACTGGAGCTAAGACAATCGCTATTTTCCGTGTATATGTTTTTGTAGCGACGTCTTGTTTCAGGTTACAGGAAGGGTTAAAAAACGCTTCCAACCGCATGTGTGTGTGTTTATGTGGCGGCCTGTCTTACTGCAGTGTGTGGGTTGGCGTTGATGTGCCCTTGCTGCAGGTGCTTTGCGTTCATATGTGTGCGCCTCGACTATTCACGAGGAAGGGAACTCATCAGCGCCTTGAGCCGTCTCGTCCTCCAGATGCCGCCACATCAGAGGCAGGCGGGAGGGAGTGAGGAAGGGAAGGAGGGAGGAACACGGGCGAGAGGGAGGGACACAGGGGGGAGGAAGGGGCACAGGCGGGAGGAAGGGAGGGACACGGGCATGAGTGAGGGACGCAAGCGGGAGGGGGCCGGCAGTCAGGTGGGACATCTAGGCCACTGAGGCGCCGAGGGGAAGGCAGAGGCGCGAGGCATTGGAGAGGAAGATTCTCATTTAAAGCAGCAGCCACACAGAAGCTTTTCCTTGCACACTGTCTCTCGCCGCCCGCTGACTTGCTGGCAGCGACTGGTGGTGCCGAGACAAAGGCAGTGACCTAACCAGCCCGCGCTTGGAGGGGACGGTTAGTGTGGGGTGCTGGCGTGAGAGAATAGATCACAGACAACAGAATGGTATCACTAACTTACAATTGGAAGGAACAGTTATTGCTAAATGGCGGCCTGTGAAAATGAAAAATGTAAAAAGAATGATAGCTAACAGCATGCACGGGTGAAGGGACAGTTAGAGCATGGCCGCAGCGGGAGGGAAAAGTGTGTAGGCAAGAGAATGATACCGTCAGCGTGCAGGTGTAAGAAATAATTACTGCGTTAAGACGGCATGAGGAATCGGAAGGTACACCCCCAAATGATCCCCATAGCGTGAGCGTGTGAACGACATTTAGGGCCAGTTTTACAGTCCAGTACAGCGAGTTTGTAAGCTCCCCAACCAAACACAGAATAGGACGAAAACTTGCAGGTCTAGTGTTCGGGATTGATGTAAAAAGCAGGAAATTTTAGGACTACACAGGAAATCACTTTATTAGTATCTAGTATTGAGTAGAAATAACGGACCATTGTGGAGAATATACGTAGTTTGGTGTTGGTGCTTACAAAGACTATGTGTTGGACTGTCGAACTGGTCTTTAGTGTACGTGGCTGCGGCGTGAGGATATGAACGATAAACAAGGGCAATGACCTCACTGGCCTTGACCTCACCAGCGTCCACGTGGAAAGGGTCGTATTCCCTCTTCCGGTGCTATGCCATGTCTTTTTATGTTGATAAAAGAGACGTTCGTGACTAAATGGGAAAGGTGTTCTGGCAAGGGCACTAACTCGGATCATTACGTAATACCCACAATAAAACGGATCCTTTCATGTTTTTTTTTTACTCTGAGGGGTCAAAGTTACTGCACAAAGGCCTCTACCTCACAACATTGCGGATAAGGTACTATATTCTCCCCAACTGCTCAGCTTCCATCTTTACTAAAAAAATTCTAAGGCACAGTTCATGGGATCGAGTATACATCCATCCCTCCTCTTTCAAATGCTTTAGTGTGCTATTAACTAAGTGGTGTTGTAGATAATATCAAGAAAAACGTTGTATCATCGTTTTATGTGATTTACCTTTGCAGACTATCAGTAAGGACTTCCACCCGACTCGCTGTGTGCCGTAACTCCTGCCTGAGGCGCCGCTTTCAGTATATCTTGCAGTGTAGTGTGAACATGCAACGTACTTCCCGTTTAACAATTAGCGAGATCTACTGTAATCCTCTTCTCTATGCCTCCTGCACGCACGCAAACACGCACACGCACACGCACACACACACGCACACGCACACACACACACACCATTTCCTCGAACCGTCATCATCACTCCTCATTGTTCTGATATCGCACCAGCTTCTCCTTTTCCTCCTCTCACCCTTCTCCTCTTCCTCCTCCTCCTCTGTTCCCTCGCCGTCCTGCTCCCGCGCTCTCCCGGTTTGTAGTTTCATATTAACCGCCGCGTTTGCCCAAATCAGTTACTGTTTGTCTTCAATTTAAGGTCGTTACTGCGGCGCCATGGCTTGATCACTGCTGCATATCGGGGACGGATTAACAGCCCCGCCGATGCCCTAAGGAATGATACAAACGGTGCGATGGGAATACATGTGTGTGTGTGTGTGTGTGTGTGTGTGTGTGTGTGTGTGTGTGTGTGTAGATCCGTAAGATATCAATTTCCTAGCGACAGCGGAGGCGTCTTGTCCAATAAGCTTCCTGAAATAAGATAAATAAGCTTGTCAACACATGCTCACGAGAACCAGCTGCAAGGACTGGTGACAGGGTGGAAATGCTGACATCCTGAAAGTTCAAGCAACCTGTCGGAACTTCCATCAAGACGTAAGAATAATTAGAATGTTCCATAACTCTTGGAGACAGAGGCAAAAGGAAAGTAAAACAGATGTGTAATATTACTAATAGCTTCAAAAATACTTACAGTTCTAGCTAAAAAAAAAAAAAAAAATCCGAACCTGTGCGCTTTATCCTTACTCTTCTACACCCAGCCAAACGCCCATCCATCCATTAACACACACACACACACACACACACACACACACACACACACACACACACACACACACACACACACACACACACACATCCTAGGGTGTTTATGAAAGTCACATTTGCTTCCCAAATGCCAGGCTGAGCTGTCATTTGGCGACGACCTTCATTTCATGTTAAACCGCAATCCTCCACTAATATTGGTGCAGTGGAAACTGAGAACACGCTGCCAAATTGTATGGGTCTTTGAGGAATATAAATGATATGCACCAGCAATATTAGTGCATGCTACTTTATTTCCTATATATATATTATACACAAATTGAAAGTGGCGGTATCAGGAAATCGCGAATGTTTTTTTTTTGCGTAATAATCAGGTGTGAGCTGTTCATCATCCATCTTAGGCTGGTCAAGAAATGAGTTCCTAGGAAAACCGAGGAAAATTTAAATGTGGTAATCTGTCTGGATGTCACACTTCCCATGTCCTCCCGGGTAATGCGTTCTTGTTTACCACAGGCTGAGGTGCAAAAGAGACAGAAATGAGCACCGAGGCGACGCACAGCTCAGCACAAGCCCTTTAACTTTACCCAGTGTGTGGGAGGGAGTTTTGTTTGCGTGTGTTAATGTGGCTTTCCGGCCCGGCGTGCTGTGTTTGGGCAAGCCGCCAGGCAGGACAGGACACAGCCTAAACTGTTTGCAGACTCTGCCGGCAAATATTATCGGGTACACCAATGCTGCCGCGGCGTGGGGCGGCGGCGGAGGGGCGAGCTGTGCAAATGCTCCCAGATGAGGTGCCGCGCTCGGCTCTTAATTTTTCCACACAACAACGTTTTTATCATTCTTGTTCCGCACCCACCGTCATGTTTGGCTTGCAATTCCCTTTAATTGGTAACTCTTTTGATATAATTGTAGTATGAGGATGAGGGGCGGCGAGTAAGGGTTGCTTGGGCGTTGACTGGTCATGCGTGCTTAGCGAAGGTGGTGGTGGTGGTGGTGGTTCCCGTGTTTTGTTCTAAACGTGCAATATTTACACGCCACTCAGGTATTCCGTCTGGAGGCCCCGTGGCTCTTTTCAGGCCTCGCTCGCATCAGCCTCCTTGGGTTGGCGGATAACTAAGACGCTCGAGGTAATAAATCATGTGTAAGCGTTTGAACATGTAAAAGGAGTAGATTTTTCTTTCGTGTATTGTTGTTTCCTTGATAGGGTTACATATTTCATTAGGATCATCAAAAAATAAGTTAATAAAACCCAGTATATATTATTATATTATTTTGCTTTTCAGAGAAGCTTCCTTGCATCCTGTGACCTTATGACGTAATGGCAATACTCAGGGAAGTAAGGCGAGAAGGCTTATAGGATTGCGTGAGAGGAGTTGAGAGGTGAGAGGGAAAGGGGATATAAGATAACACATCGGTGCAGGCGCGCGCGCGTGTGTGTGTGTGTGTGTGTGTGTGTGTGTGTGTGTGTGTGTGTGTGTGTGTGTGTGTGTGTGTGTGTGTTTATCCTGGTCAAGGCTAAGGAGGAAGGTGCACCAGGGTGGGTTTTAAGTGTGAGCGAGACAGCAAGATGGCGTTGAGAAGGAGACGAGCAGAGATGTGAAGAGGCGAGAGGAGAAAGCAAGATGACAGAGAGAGTAAAGACACTAAACAGGGCAATGGGGGAGGATGAGAGGAAGACGAGGCCAATAAAAAGGATAAAAAAAATCAATCAGAGGATGGATGGAGGGAGAGAGGGAAGAGAAAGACAGAAAATGCTAGATATACATTCCTGCCGCGCTACTGCATGGAAAGTCAAGCACGGCAACAGCCTCCGCGCCTAGGCTGAACAAACTTGGAAAAATAGAAGGAAACCATGAATATGCATCCGCTTAAAGCACGTCGCTGCCTCCAAAGACCTGGGCTTCTGGGAGGAGGAGAGGGAAACATGGAAACATGGAAACCTGGAAATGCTGGCAACAGAAAGCTTATTGGCTCATTACGAGGTCGCCCGCTTGGGTGATTTAATCTGCTCGACCGCCACTTGGGGCTTGATGAGCAGATGAAAACACCTCGATATTGAGGAGCAGATGAAAGCCCCTCGTTATTCAGTTTACTCCCGACGCAGCGAAATGACGGTCGATTCTATATTTGAAGGAGTTGATTCTATTCGCATTTACTACTTCTGAGGGAATATTGTTCCAGTGGCGGATGACTCGGTTTGAAAAGAAACTCCTTCCAATGTCTGTGTTACATCGACTCGACTGAATGGGTAAACCGTTATTTCTAGTTCTTGAGTTGGTTTGCAGTTCAAAGAATTTGGAGTAATCGACGTTATTGAACTTTTTCAGATACTTGAAGACTTAAATCATATCCCCTCGTAGGCGTCTTTTCTCCAATATAAAGAGATTGAGTCGCTTGAGTCGTTCCTCGTACGGGTGAGCCCTTAAGGTTGGAATCATCTTTGTGGCGCGTCGTTGAATCCTTTCCAGTAGATCAATGTCCTTTCAGTAATTAGGAGACCAGAACTGTACTGCATACTCGAGGTGCGGTCTTACCATGGAATTATACAAGGATAGCATCACGTCTGGTGTTTTACACTAGAAGTTCCTCGCCATGAACCCGAGCATAGTGTTGGCTTTGTTGTATGCTTTTTTACAGTGATTCGTGTGTTTCAGGTCTCTGCTGATAGTGACTCCAAGATCCTTTTCCTCCTGCTTCGCCTGGAGGAGGAGGAGGAGGAGGAGGAGAAGAGGGAAAGAGGAGGAGGAGTACGAGAAGGGGCAGGAGGAGGAGGAGGAGGAAGAGGAGGAAGAGGAGGTGACGGAGGAGGAGGAGGTGACGGAGGATGAGGAGGAGACGTAGGAGGAAAAGAAGGAGGAGGAGGAGAAGGAGGAGGAGGAGGAGGAGGAGAAGGAGGAGGAGGAGGAGGAGGAGGAGGAGAAGGAGGAGGAGGAGGAGGAGGAGGAGGAGGAGGAGGAGGAGGAGGAGGAGGAGGAGGAGAAGAAAAAGAATAAGAAAAAGAAAAAGAAAAAGAAAAAGAAGAGGAGGAGCAGGAGGAGAAGGAGGAGGAGTCTGGAAAAGGAGAAGGAGAAAGACCCCGGCAGAAAATGGGATGAGAAAGGGAGGAGAATCTGGCGATAACCTGTTAAAAAAGGGAGGCCGCGGGTGAGGAATAAAGGAGGGATGCCTCGGGAGGCCGAGATGAGACAGCAGGTAGAAGTGGGCACCGAGGGAGAACGTGAAAGCCTTGGACGAGGCGAACCTTAAAAGAAAGAAGAGGAAGAGGAAAAGAGAAGAAAAGAGAGGAGGAGGGCCTCACCCGCCTCCTCCTCCTCATAACTTGGGCTCACGGGGACGAGAAAACGGCAGCGCGGCACTCCATGTAATATTTACCTGTCCGTCTTCTTTGCGTGCACACACTCCTTTGCTACACTCACAGGTGGAATATATATATATATATATATATATATATATATATATATATATATATATATATATATATATATATATATATATATATATATATATATATATATATATATTCTTTTTCTTCTTCTTTTCTTTTACATTAAAGGGAACAGTTCAAGGGCAAACAAAACAAAAAGGAAACAATAATGAAAAAAAGCCCGCTACTCACGCTCCAACAAAAGAGTCAAGAGGAGTGGCCGAAAGATAGGTCAATTTCGGGAGGAGAGGTGTCCTGATGCCCTCCTCTTGAAAAATTTCAAGTCTTAGGCAGGAGGAAATACAGATAAAG
Organism: Eriocheir sinensis; assembly: GCF_024679095.1. Taxonomy (NCBI): domain Eukaryota; kingdom Metazoa; phylum Arthropoda; class Malacostraca; order Decapoda; family Varunidae; genus Eriocheir; species Eriocheir sinensis. Next base: position 7,022,092 of record NC_066553.1, read on the forward strand.
GAAGATTGTTCCAGAGTTTACCAACGTGAGAGATGAAAGAGTGAAAATGCTGGTTAACTCGTGCGTAAGGGATTTAGACAGTAAAGGGATGAGCTTGAGTAGTAAGTCGTGTGCGGCGAGGCCGCAGGAGGGTGGGAGGTATGCAGTTAGCAAGTTCAGAAGAGCTGTCAGCGTGAAAATATCGATAGAAGATAGAAGAGAGGCAACATGGCGGCGGAATTTAAGAGGTAGAAGACTATCAGTAAGAGGAGGAGAGCTGATGAGACGAAGAGCCTTAGACTCCACTCCACTCTGTCCAACAGAGCTGTGTGAGTGCAGCCCCCCCCCCCACAACACACACACAGGTGAGATGCATTCTACATACGAGGGATGGACAAGGCCCCTCTATATGGACAGCATCTGTGCGGGGAGAAGAACTGGCGAGACGATACAGAACGCCCAACCTCAAGGAAGCTGATTTAGTGAGAGAGGAGATGTGAAGTTTCCAGTTAAGATTTTGATTTAAGCATAGACCGAGGATGTTTAGTCTTGAAGACGGTGACAGCTGAGTGTTGTTGAAGAATAGGGGATAGATGTTTGGAAGATTGTATCGAGTTGATAGGTGGAGAAATTGGGTTTTTGAGGTTCCTTTTACCCCAATCGGAAATGATAGCAAGATGTGAGGTTAAGCGTTCTGCAGCCTCCAGTCTGGAGTCATGTAATTCCTGTTGAGAGGGTCTTCTGTTGAAAGAAGTTGAATAATGCAGAGTGGAGTCGTCACCGTATGAGTGGATAAGACAGTTTGTTATGGAAAGAAGATCATTGGTGAATAACAGGAAGAGACTGGGTGATAGGACAGAGCCCTGTGGAACACCACTGTTGATAGGTTTAGGGGAAGAACAGTGATCGTCTACCACAGCAGAGATAGAACGGCCGGAAAGGAAACTGGAGATAAAGGAACAGAAAGAGGGATAGAATCCGAAAGAGGGCAGTTTAGAAAGCAAAGATCTGTGCCAGACTCTATCGATGGCTTTCGATATGTCTAGCGCAACCGAGAAATTTTCACCGAAACGGCCAAGAGAGGATGACCAAGAATCAGTTAAGAGAGTAAGATGATCACCAATAGAACGCCCCTTGCGGAACCCACACTGGCGATCAGATAGAAGGTCAGAGGTGGAAAGGTGCTTTTGAATCTTCCGGTTAAACATGGAAACATGGAAATGCAGGCAACAGAAAGCCTATTGGCTCATTACGAGGTTGCCCGCTTTGGTGATTTAATCTGCTCGACAGGCACCTGGGGTCTGGGGAGCAGATGAAAGCACCTCGACATTGAGGAGCAGATGAAAGCAACTCGATATTGAGCAGCAGATGAAAGCACCTCAATATTCAGTTTACTCCCGATGCAGCGAAGTGACGGTCGATTCTATATTTGAAGGAGTTGATACTATTCGCATTTACTACTTCTGAAGGAAGATAGTTCCAGTGACGGATGACTCGGTTTGAAAAGAAACTCCTTCCGATGTCTGTGTTACATCGACTAGACTGAATGGGTTAACCGTTATTTCTAGTTCTTAGGTTGGTTCGCAGTTCAAAGAATTTGGAGCAATCGACGTTATTGATTTTTTTCAGATACCTGAAGAATTGAATAATATCTCCTCGTAGGCGTCTTTTCTCCAATGTAAAGAGATTGAGTCGCTTGAGTCGTTCCTCGTACGGGTGAGCCCTTAAGGTTGATATCATCTTCGTGGCGCGCCGTTGAATCCTTTCCAGTAAAGCAATGTCCTTTCTGTAATTAGGAGACCAGAACTGTACTGCTTATTCGAGGTGCGGTCTTACCATGGAATTATACAAGGATAGCATCACGTCTGGCGTTTTACACTCGAAGTTCCTCGTTATGAACCCGAGCATAGTGTTGGCTTTGTTGTATGCTTTTTTACAGTGATTCGCGTGTTTCAGGTCACTGCTGATAGTGACTCCAAGATCCTTTTCCTCCTGCATCGCTTGCAGAGGTCTTCCATTCATGATGTATGTGTAGTTACTATTTCTGGACCCAATGTGCATGACTTTGCATTTGTCAACATTAAAGGACAGTTGCCATTTTTCCGACCATTCGATAATGTGATTGAGGTCTTTCTGAATGATTTCGCAATCGGTCTTTGTGAGGGCCTTTCCCCCCACCTTGGTGTCATCAGCAAATTTCGATATTGTGGATTTCAGTCCTGATTCGAGGTCGTTGATATATATGATGAAGATAATGGGTCCCAGCACTGACCCTTGAGGCACTCCACTAGTGACTGGAAGCCAATCGGAAGGCTGTCCGTTGAGTAGTACTCGTTGTTTTCTGTCGGTGAGCCAATCTCTTATCCACGCGATCAGATTGGCTCCAATGCCCGCCGAGTGCAGTTTCTTATGGAGTCGCTCGTGCGGTACTTTGTCGAAGGCTTTCTGAAAGTCTAGGTATATAACATCACTGGGGATGTGGGCATCCTAGTTCTTATATATACCTTGGAAGAAGTCTAATAAATTCGTTAGGCAGGAGCGCTTGTTTCTGAAGCCATGCTGGGTGTCGGAGATTACATTATTGTCTTCTAGAAAGTTAACAAGTTTGTCTCTAATAATCTTTTCGAGTATTTTCCTGCCACTGATGTCAAACTTATGGGCCTGTAGTTTAATGCAACGCTTTTTGATTCAAAAGCTTTAGATAGACAGGAACGTAAAGCTATAGGGCGGTAATTTATGGGATTGGAACGGTCACCCTTTTTAGGCAGAGGCTGTATGAAGGCGTAATTTCAGCAGGAAGGAAAATTAGATGTTGATAGGCAGAGGCGAAAGAGTTTGACCAGGCAGGGTGTCAGCACGGAGGCACAGTTCTTAAGGACAATATATATATATATATATATATATATATATATATATATATATATATATATATATATATATATATATATATATATATATATATATATATATATATATATATATATATATATATATATATATATATATATATATATATATATATATATATATATATATATATATATATATATATATATATATATATATATATATATATATATATATATATATATATATATTATAAACACACACACACACACACACACACACACACACACACACACACACACACGTGTGTATTTATGTATGCTTGCATGTATGTATGTATATATGTATGTATGTATTTATGTATGTATGTATGTATGTATTTATGTATGTATGTATATGTGTATGTATGTATGTATTTATGTATGTATGTATGTGTGTGTATTCTTCTACTTCTTATTATTAACGTTATTTTCCATTTTCTTGGGGTCAGACGCTCAGAGATGCGCCTCAAACTGCTTATAGCTTCCTCTTTATCAACGCTTTCCTCCACATGATCTTGCTCAACATGTTTCCTCAGAACTTTCCTTGGCCTACCAAATGGTCGACGGCCTACTACCCAGACAGCCAAGACCCTCACCAGGGCGCCACCGTCACCCGTTTTCAGTGCGTGTCCAAGCCTTGTCAACCTTCTTGTACTCAGCAGCCTTCCAAGCTCCCCTTCCCCACATCGTCTTGCCGTCACTTCCCGATGTAGTCCGTCTCTGCAAGTGGCATCCCCACTTAACTCAGCGTCTTCCTATAACAAGCAAAACATGATCCGGCTTCATTATTGGAACCCCTGTAAGTGTTTGTGAAAAAAAATATATATATATATATATATATATATATATATATATATATATATATATATATATATATATATATATATATATATATATATATATATATATATATATATATATATATGCAAGAGAAGCACATTGAATAAAAAAGATAGCAAACTGAAAACACTCACACAAGAGGAGTTTCGGTGTCCCCTGAGGGTGGAGGGGCGGAGATAGCGTCGTGTACATACCGTCTCCCTATCCAGCATCTTGCGCGCCGAGGCTCGTTGCCATCCTGACCCCACTCACTGGATTAAACCGAGAATTTCATATGCGTGTTCCGGATGGCAAGCATGAGGCTGGCGGCGCAGTGTGACGACGAGGCCCCGGTGACACCCTGATGTGCGAGGGGGGAGCGGGGAGTTGTGTGTGTGTGTGTGTGTGTGTGTGTGTGTGTGTGTGTGTGAAGGACGGATGGAGAAGAGAGAGAGCTATGGGAGGTAGACAGGGGGAAGGAAGAACGAGAGAGAGAGAGAGAGAGAGAGAGAGAGAGAGAGAGAGAGAGAGAGAGAGAGAGAGAGAGAGAGAGAGAGAGAGAGAGAGAGAGAGAATGAGACAGGAGGTGAGTTACAGAAGGCACAGATAGATAGTCGGACAGAGAGACAGACAGACAATGGTAAGCAACTATGGACACCAACATATTGACAGACAAATGGACAGAGAGGTAAATATGTAAACATATGCTGTCGTGGAGACAAGAGACAGATAGGAACAAGGTAGCGCGCGGGTACACACACACGAAAAAAAAAAAAAAATAGACGTAAATCCAAAAGAATAAAAATACAAAAACTGATGGCAGAAAAAGTAGTTAAAGAAGAAGAAGGAGTAAGGAGAGACCATGAGAGAGCAGCACCGAGGAAGGACCTTTCGTACAGGAAGTGACTGTCAGGGAGTGTGGATATCAAACAATCAAAAAAAGGGGCATACGTCGGGGAGTGCGTCGCCTCGCCCACCCCACTACACCAAGCCAGATGGTCCCTCCGTGCGAGTCTCCATGCAGGCCCCCTTCCCATCCTGAGTACCTCCCAGCAGGATCTATCGACTTGCTCAAGGCACGAACTCCGTGGGCGTCCCCTTGGCCTCCTCCACTCAGGATTGTCTCTTACAGAGACAACCCGATGAGCAGGATCAGCTTCTGGGTAACGTGCCACGTACCCGTAAAGCCGGAGTTGGCGTTGACGGACTATTCCGGTAATAGATGTCGAATCAGTCTCACGGAGTAGTCGCCGGTGTGACACAAAGTCATACCATCGATATCCCATGATTCTGCGTAGACGTTTAATACTAAAGACATCAATCCGTCTCTCCAAGTTCCCATTTAGTGTCCATGTCTCACAGCCATAAAGTAAGACAGGGACCACAAGGGACTTGATGATTCGGATTTTTGTCCTTCTGCTCAGGTAGTGAGGAAAGCCTGGAAAAAATCAAGGAAAAGCTATTCTGATAACATTTAGTTAGTTTTATTCTGCCCATGACAGGTGTGTACATATTACAACAAAGCTCTCGACCTGTCAATACTCCGTCAGATTTATCAATGACAGGTAGAACACAGCAGAGAGGAAATCAGGAATTCTTTAATATATTCATCGTTCGTACACTGCGCGAGGACTTTGACAAGGCCGATAATTATTGAAAGTCAAAGGCTGGGGGTGAGAGGCGTGGAGGAGGAAGAAGAGAGGAGGAGGGTGATGAGGAGGACGAGGAGTGGTGTGAGGAGAAGGACGAGGAGTAGGGTGAGGAAGAGGAGTAGAAGGAAGAGAATATGGATGAAAGGAAAGAAAAGGAGGAGGAGAAAGACGATAGGGATGAAGAGGAGGAGGAAGTTGGGAAGAGAAGGAAGAGGGAAAGTCTTTGCAAGTTTATAGGAAGGAGAGAGGGGAGAGAAAAGGCAGGACACAAGAGGGCGGTGGTGGCGCGGTGAAGTGTTGAGTTCACGTGTGCCTGGCCTCAAGCACAGACTCGAGGGGGAGGGAGAACACTGCCAGCCTGCCGCACCTCCTCCTCGGGTAACGGCGAAGGACTGAAGTAGGAGAGGAGAGGCACAGGAAAAGAATGAACAAATATTGGCTCAAGCGAAGCGGAATTCTGCGTGTGTTCGCTCTATATTTCAGAGACTTAATCAAATCCAGCTCTGTTGGAGGGCAAGCCTTTATTTCGGCCACATGGAGGACAGGCAAATTCCTTTTCTGACGTACCACATTTGGGAATTAAATCCAGTATATCATAGACGCGAAAGAAAATAATACTAAATACATTTGCGAACAGTGTTTTTCATGAGAAACTCGAACACGAAGAGTGTGTGTGAATCCTACAATGCACTCGCCTTTCAGGGTAAACATGCACCTCATCTTCACCTCGCCCTGCCTACGCGAGACCGATGCAAAAAAAATGTAAAAAAATACGAGAGAATTCGTTTTATTGACAGGTATCTATTGTGGTGGTGAGAACACTGAATATCTGGAGTGTGTGCAAGGCCTTGTCATGGCAGGGAGGGGGAGGGCCGGGGTACAAGAACCTAAGGAATAACATGGAAAAATAATGATAGATTCTGCGGGAACCTTTGGGCGTGGAAAGAATTTAGAAAGTATAAGAGAAAAGGAAAAGAAGCAGGGATAATATAGACCAGGACAAGAAGGAGGAGGAGGAGGAGGAGGAGGAGGAAGGAGACAACAGCAGCAGCGGGAAGTTGAATAAATTATTGTTTACATAAAAGAAAACGCAGACCTGGAAAGAACCATAAACTTTCGCTATCTCGGCGAATTCTGTATGTTTTCCCTTAACCTTTTCGTGCAGTCTCTCTCTCTCTCTCTCTCTCTCTCTCTCTCTCTCTCTCTCTCTCTCTCTCTCTCTCCTTTCGTTATTTCTTGCTTGTATTTCCTTATTTCCTGGTGTCCTTTAATTTCTGCGTGCCACCAGTTCTGACGTGAGATTGGAACACGCCGTAGTTTTCTTTGGTGTCGGAGGGAGGAAGGGCTTGGGGCGCGATGGTGTTAGAAAAAAAAGTAAAAAAAAAAAAATTAGAAATAGACAATCCTGGGCCAACTGACAGCGTAAACAATTATAACATTAATTTATGTAAAGAAAAAGCTATGATATTGTACGTGTATGTTATTTATGAATTCTCAGAGCATATTACGTAGGGAGAAGGATCCTTAAAAATAACATCGACTTGCGCGTAGAAAATGATAGCATTATTGTGATCACTTAGTCAGTTATTCATACACAGACATAAACTATTTTTAACGGAATGAGAAGGAAAAGGGTGCAACGTGTGTAGTATCGACAAACTAATAAGGGGAAAGGGTGGAGCAGCTGTATGAATAAAAGATACTGCTCCTCCTCCTCTCCTCAAAGATTTATCCCCTAGTATCACTTGGGGAAACGGGCCCTTGTCCTAAGACGGCTCGTTAAGAGTGCAAAAATGCTCCCTCCTTGCGCGGGGGAGCACGGGCTAAGCCGATCGATTGGCGGTCCGTAGCAGGATGCCGACAGACCGACTCTATCGGCGATCGAAATCTAGCCGACCGAGTCGGTCCGTCGACGAGGACTGGCGTGTCCTTCAAGATACCGTTAACTGTTAGACTGATAAGTTAAACAAAACAGGCGGGAATGTTGAAGCAAAATGGGTGGACATTGTAAAATCCCAGGATAAACATGTTTAAGGTGCTGTCTACTGATCTCTGAGGGAAGGTAAGCTAGTCTAACGGAATGTCACACTGGCCCTACGTCACGGAGTGATGGGTTCCTATACTATAGAGAGTAAGAATAAGTTGTACTCCATCCTCTCATGGAGAGCGTGTCCTTCTGCGTTAGTTATCCATTACATAAGGCGGAAGAAAATCAGATGTCACAGGCATCTCTCAGAAAACGACAAATTACATGGGAGGCTTATTCTCTCTCTCTCTCTCTCTCTCTCTCTCTCTCTCTCTCAACTAGTTAGGAATCCGTCTACTGCCTCCCAAATTTTAAATCGGTTTTCTAACTTGATTATCTTGCAAGCCTCTGTTGTTCTGTTGGTCTCTACCTCGTTTTCCCTGTCTCTCTCTCTCTCTCTCTCTCTCTCTCTCTCTCTCTCTCTCTCTCTCTCTCTCTCTCCAACACACATACGAACTCACGCGTCCACTGCTCCCAACGGAATGCACAAAATCAGTCACGATCGCGCCGCTCAAATATTGAGCAGAAATTCCTGTAAGAGTTTCTCCCTGACCGAGGCGTGAAAATGGCTTCTTTCGCACGTCTCTGCAATACATTAGCGACGCCTGGGTATTCAGTAGCCATGTGTCCCGGCAAAGTTATTTCAGTTCCAAAAAGTTGCTTCCATTAAACTTCTTTCTTTCTTCCACCGGTGATTTCTTAAATAGCCCGGATTTTCATGATTCCGTAAAGACTCCGGATTTCCAGAAACTTTTTCTTTACTTAAATGTCGGCACATCCAAAAGCTTTTACAGGTGCGATTATCACTTCCTAGTTGGTTTATTACTTCTTGAACCAACTCGTGCGGTCTTTCTTTTTTTTTCAAAATAAGTTACACTGCAGTTTGTCAATGATTTTTTTTTTGTTAACATTTTTTTTTTAAATTACCATAATTTTCATAGTTAGCATCATCAGCAGTAGAAGCAGTCCCAGGGAATGCAGCAGCAGCAGCAGTAGCAGTAGTAGTAGTAGTAGTAGTAGTAGCAGTAGTAGTAGTAGTAGGAATAGTAGTAGTAGTAGTAGTAGTAGTAGTAGTAGTAGTAGTAGTAGTAGGAATAGTAGTAGTAGTAGTAGTAGTAGTAGTAGTAGTAGTAGTAGTAGTAGTAGTAGTAGTAGTAGTAGTAGTAGTAGTAGTAGTAGTAGTAGTAGTAGTAGTATATTTCTGAAGATGATTACTATTTTTACTTTCATTATTATTTTTATCATAAAGCACTTCAAAGCTACGAAAAAAAATATTCAACCAAAATGACACACACACACACACACACACACACACACACACACACACACACTGAATTTCGAAATAGTCTTCATGCTCCCTTAAATTGCCAAACACTCCCAAACCACACGCAAGTCTGGTTAAACCAGATGGTTAAGTTCCGTAACATTTCTTGCATATGTACCTACCCAAGAGACCAATGGAAGGCATGATATCCACTCAGCATCCCCGGCTCGTTTCTTGCATTGCTTTGAGTTGCAGTCACTTGCATAGTTTGTTTGTTCTCGCGTCACGTGTGGGTCCAACGTTCAGGGTCCGCAAAGAGAACGTATGACTGGACGGGATACTGTGCTACACCGTCAATCTTGCCATCACAGCCTGTGGGGGCTACTGGTGGTGTAATGGCGAGATCATGTCTGTGGTCCACTTTCAGTCCAGTCAACATTTTCCTTGGATCAGAATTCTGTCCCTTAACGCAGTGGTGCTCAGACTGTCATAATGATGTGCCTTTTTTAGAGGGGTATTGGCAACGCATCCCTGACTCATTAAATAAACTTATTTGCATTTAAATGGATCATGCTATTAATAATAACGGTAATCGTCATTAGTGATAAAAGTTATACTAATATTAATTCTTCTTAATCGTATTATCATTATTTATGATCATCATGAACATCAGTATTATGATCATCATTCAGTTACTTGGTTCTAATGTATAGTTCGATGGAGACCAGACGACAAGCGCAGGGAGATCAATTGTTAAGCTTTGTCTTTGTCCGTTTCACAGATTCACCGCGTGCCTAGAATAGACAAATGCGTCAAACAGCTGGTCTGAAACACACCGAATACCGCAAATCCATGTCATGTACCCCTGGCAATACGTGAATCCCACTTTGGGATCCCTCGTCTCAAGGCTGAAAACTGAATGGCGGGACGCGTTGTTGTTGTTGTTGTTGTTGTTGTTGTTGTTGTTTAGGGCCGCGGCGATCTAGTCGCTCACATGAGCCCTGGTGTCGTCCTGTGAGGTCTTCACAGGCGCGTCAGCTGCCCCGTCTTCCTGAGGAAGGCGCAGGTGAGGCGGATGACAGCTTCCTGTCGTGATGGGTGGACTCCTGCCGCCGCCAGCAGCGTGGTGTCTGTGAAAACGACAGCCTTGCCCCTGCTGTGGGTGGTGTGGAGGTGTGTGAGGGCCTGGTGCAGGGCGTACAGCTCAGCCGTCAGGACATCCGTCTCGGGGGGGAGTCGCCACGTCCTGAAGATGGTAGTACCGGGGTCATAAATGGCTGATGCCGTGGAGGATGGCGATGGGGAGTGGGAGCCATCCATGTAGATCTTGAGGTGATGGTGATAGAGGGACTTATCCATTTGGAGAAAATGTGAGGCTGCCACAATGGTGGAGGATGGTTTAGGGGGAAGGCCAGGCATGTGTAGGGACATCATGTGGGAGATGTCCAGCCAGGGCGGGATGGGAGAGTGAGGGCTGATAGGTTGTGGTGGTGGTGGAGTGAGGTGGAGAATGTGATGCACCAGTAGTGCCCTTACTATCAGGGGTTGGCGGGCTCCAGGGAGCCAGACTGGGGCGTGCTGATCCACCCCTGAGGTGCTGTACATCTTGGATAGAGGGTGGGATGGTGGTAAGCTCCTGATGCGATGGTAGTGGTGGCATAGTACTTCCCTTCTGTGGGTGGCTAGAGGGGCGATGCCGCTTTCTGCATGGAGGGAGATGACTGGGGAGGACCGCATGGCCCCCATTGCTGTCCTCAGGGCGGCGTTTTGGGTGGTGTCAAGTTTGGCAAGGGTGGAGGTGGCTGCTGCCCCATAGATGCTGCTGCCGTACATTAACTTGGCTCTGATGGTGGTGCAGTAGTAACGCAGGAGCAGCTCCCGGTCAGCCCCCCAGCGGATGCCAGCAATCCTCTTCATGATGTTGAGTTGTTTGGTGCAGGAGGTGATTAGGTAATTGATGTGGGTTGCCCAGGTTATGCGAGGCCCCTCCAGGCGCAGCCCTAAGAGGGTGTGTGTTCTGGTGTAGGGGACAGCTATTCCACTCAGAGATACTGTGGGTGGTAGTGGCAGCCTCTTTAGGGTGAAGTTCATGAGGGCGCTTTTCTGAGGACTGATGGTGAGGCCCCAGGTGGCCACCCAGCCCTCGAGTGCTGCTGCAGCCTCTTGAAGGCGCTGCTGTGACTCTGCAGGTGTTGTTGCCCTGCTGACGATGGTAATGTCATCGGCGTAAATGAGGAGGTGAGAGTGGTAAGGGATCCGGAGGTCTGCTATGAGGATGTTGAAGAGCAGGGGGCTGAGTATAGAGCCTTGTGGTACTCCTCTTCGTATGGGGAGTGATGTTGACTTTGTGGCTCCTACCGCCACTTGGAATGAGCGCCCCGAGAGAAAGGGCGGGACGCGTTACTTTAAGCAGCAGTAAGTCTCATCAATAAGTCTCTGAGTTACAGAAAGTGCTGCCATGATTTATTAATATTCCCGCCATCTTGTCTCAACGTTGATGAGTAGTATGTATGTTACTTTGATTCGATGTGCGTGGCGCCAACACGTCTCAAGGATACAGGATATACGGGGCTCCATGTTTACGTAATCGACAACACTAAGTCCCACCAGTGTGTCCCAAGGCTTAAGGGAGAACTGAAAAACGCAATACTTTGATGCGTGCACGTGTAGAAAGAGAGAGAGAGAGAGAGAGAGAGAGAGAGAGAGAGAGAGAGAGAGAGAGAGAGAGAGAGAGAGAGAGAGAGAGAGAGAGAGAGAGAGAGAGAGACAGACAGACACAGACATACAGACAGACACACAGACAGACAGACAGAGTTATTATGTAGGCCGTATGGTTTGGTGGCATAAACCGTTTAGGTCAGTTTGACACGCCATATTCTACTTCCATTGCTCTCCCCGCAACGTTGGTCTGTGGATAACTGGCAGGGAGAGAGATGTTGACAGTAGTAATTATATTGTGTTCCAATATACCTGCACTGTTTCACAAGTTAATGTGTTGGCTGCAATACACGATTGATACCAAAATGTTTAGTAAATCGCATGTATTTTAGCGCGACCCTTTAATTCCATCAAGTTGAAAAATGTTAATACAAAGCTAATACATACTTGTTGCTGAAACAACATGTGGATATCATTTTGCCGGGGGCTCGTCTGTATATAGATGAAGGATAAAATAAAATTAACCTTATGAAGAGTAAATTTCCATTACATTGTGCTCCTGAGCACGTTCACTTCTTTATGATATAAGAAACTAACAAAATATACTTTAAAAACAATGTAGTCGTTTGCAGCCTTTGCGAAGGGATGTTCCTGAGCACCTTCACTGCTTCCTGATATACGAAACGAAGAACAAAAAATACTTTTAAGCTATTCAGGCGTTTGCAGCCTTTGGGGAGCGGAAGCACTTTCGAATTTCCTAATTTATACATGAACTCGAAAAAAAGGGAGGCTCAGCACCTTTCCCTTTACTTGCTTGGCTACTTGTCCCCCCCACCCCCTACCCTACAATGGGCGAGGCAGCAGTCGACTGACGGCGTATCGAAACAATGAGTCTTCTCCTTTACCAGCTTCAGTCCTGATACGAGTTGGCCGGGTTAACGCTTAACGCTTAGTGAGAGATGTTAGAGGAAATGACGGAAGATCATACTAGAAAGACGTTTTCATATTTACTTTAGCAAGCCTCTGTTTGAAGCCGTGAGACTTGTTTGTGAAACTGACAGTATATTAAATTAATGCGCCTATGTGGTGCAGTGGTTGACGTGCCTAGCTACGAATCTGCGGCCTTGGGTTCGAATCCTGGCTCAGGCAGTCGGTGTGCAGCTCATCCAGCCGCTCATTCTCCCTTTCTGGCTGGTCGATAGACAGGCACCCGGGGAAACCTGGTGAAGGTAAACTGTAGTAACTCGGATGTCACACTGGCCATGTGACGGAGATGAGCACCAAGGTCACGCGCAGCTATAGCCTATGCTCCTAACATACACCTTTATCAAGGTTTTATCTTAAACCTTCTGAGGCGTGTTGGAAGGATCGATAGCGGATCAAACATGTACTCCTTCCATACACACACACACACACACACACACACACACACACACTTGTGGCCCAGACCTGACCGAGGTCAGACATGGGTCACGGCGCTCCGTAAGGAGCAGCCTGGGGCCAGCCTGTTGGCGTCTCCCCTTCCCCTTCCCCTCCATCCCCCTCTCCCTTTTCATCAATAACCCAACACTGTAAGAAACTTTTGTGACATCATCATGGTGAGAGAAAGTCAGTGCAGTGCGTTTGTGGTGCCGTGAAGACAATGAAGAGTAGTAATGGCCAGTGTGACGTCGACGCCGCCTTACCATCCAGCCGACGCAGCCCCCAGGTGCCCTCAGGTACACCAGCCCGACCATCATGCTGCTGGGAGAATTCGGTTCAGGTGCAGTGCAGTGTTGAGGCCCGTCACTCAGGTGGAGTCATGGTTGGGGCAAGTGGCATGGGGCAGTGCAGACGTTTTAATGTTTCCACGCCTACCGCTTCTCTGTCCACCTCTTCCTATCTTGTCTCACCGGCTGGAGAGATTAGCAGGTCATCACTAAGCTGAGTGACGGCCGACACCGCTTCTACCTGCACCCCTGCCATCAACTGTGACCTGACCCTTTTTTGACCTGGGGTTGACCTGGGGCTTAAACACCTGACCCGTCACCCGGAATATGTGTGTGCACTGGAAACATAAAGCAGAGCAAGGATAAGGAAAAATTGTAGGCATACGCTATAGCTGCGCGTATCGTCGGTGGTCATTTCCGTCGCATTGACCTTTTGAGCCTGTGGTGGGTCACAACTCATTTTTCCCGGGACACAGGGCAAGTGATACATCCGTGTTACCACAGTTTACCTTCCCCAGGCTTCCCCAGGTACCCATTTCGACCAAGCCGCAATGGAGGACAGGCCAACCGGCCTCCTGCAGACTCCTTATGTTCTTATGTTAAAAATAAGATTAGACAAATTCATGGACAGTGATATTAGGTGGGGTTAGATTCACTGAAGCTTAGGTTCACAGGAGCTACCTTCTACAGGCCTACCAGCCTCTTGCAGACTCCTTCCGTTCTTCTTATGTTCTTATGTTATCTTCCACATCCCCGTCCAGTCATACACTCTGTCTAGTTCATCCTGGATCTGAGCCGCTCCATTCAGCGCCCTCACCCGAAACTCGAAATCGGATCACGATGACTTAACATAACCTAGTGATCCGTTGTGATCCTACTGGGGAGGTGGTGGGTTTGGCAACAACAACAACAATAACAACAACAACAACAGAATATCTAGATTGATAAAAAAGACAAGAAATGATAAGAAATGATAAGAAACATGGTGGTAAGGCGGCCGTCACGGGTCACAGGTGTGTCTGTGGCTCCCTTACTGAGCCTCAGCGGCCTCGCGTCTCCGCCACTCGGCGATCTCGTCCCGTATGTGTCGGTGGCACCGCAGGACGGCGTCTCTGTCGCCCTTGATGTGCACGGTTCGCCTGACCCGCACGATGCTGACGCCGTGGCTCCGCCGCAGGTCCTCCAGCTGGCGGTCACTGGGTCCTGCGAGGCGGGCGATGAATCTCTGAGCCACGGTGAGGCTGCGGTAGGCGAGGGAAGCTGTGGCGGGGGCGGCAGTGACGGTCACTGGTGAATGGACCTCGCCCCGTGAGTCTTCTCCGTGCAGGGGTGCCTCCTCTTCTGCGGCACCGACATCAAAGGCTTCCTCCCCTCTTGTGGAACCGACACCAGTGGCTTCTTCCTCCTCTGCGGCAGGAACATCAGAGGCTTCTTCCTCTTCTGCGGCACCGACATCAGTGGCTTCTTCCTCCTCTGCGGCAGGAACATCAGAGGCTTCTTCCTCCTCTGCGGCACCGACATCAGTGGCTTCTTCCTCCTCTGCGGCACCGACATCAGTGGCTTCTTCCTCCTCTGCGGCAGGAACATCAGAGGCTTCTTCCTCCTCTGCGGCACCGACATCAGTGGCTTCTTCCTCCTCTGCGGCAGGAACATCAGAGGCTTCTTCCTCTTCTGCGGCACCGACATCAGAGGCTTCTTCCTCCTCTGCGGCAGGAACATCAGAGGCTTCTTCCTCTTCTGCGGCACCGACATCAGAGGCTTCTTCCTCTTCTGCGGCACCGACATCAGTGGCTTCTTCCTCCTCTGCGGCAGGAACATCAGAGGCTTCTTCCTCTTCTGCGGCACCGACATCAGTGGCTTCTTCCTCCTCTGCGGCAGGATCATCAGAGGCTTCTTCCTCTTCTGCGGCACCGACATCAGTGGCTTCTTTCTCCTCTGCGGCAGGAACATCAGAGGCTTCTTCCTCTTCTGCGGCACCGACATCAGAGGTTTCTTTCTCTTCTGCGGCAGGAGCATCAAAGGCTTCTTCTTTTTCTGCGGCAGGAACATCACAGGCTTCTTCCTCTTCTGCGGTACCGACATCAGAGGCTTCTTCCTCTTCTGCGGCAGAAACACTTGAGGCATCCTCCTCTTCTGTTGCATCGACATCAGAGGCTTCCCCAGCCTCGTGCGGCGCCTCGTCAAAGTCATCATCTTTCACCGTAAACACCCTTTCCGGGAGATTCTTCCGTTCATTGTAGGTGTCATCGTCATTGTAAAGGTCATCGTCTTTGTCGGTGTTTGCTTCATGATCTTCCACTGCAAACACCTTTTCTAGGTAAACTTTCCATTCGTTGTAGGTGTCTTCATCATTGTCGGTGTCTCCTTCATCGTCTTTCATCGAAAACACCTGTTCCAGGAAAACCTTCCATTCGTTATAGGTGGCATCGGTGTTTCCTTCAGTATACATGGCCTTCTTTCCCTTGTCGGGTTTCTGTTCCAGTGGCCATGTTGTGGGAAGGGCCTGGAACTGCTGACTGGCTTGCTGGAGGCCGACTTTGTCTTCATAGATGTACAAGTAGAAGCTACCAGGTCGCCCTCCATGCAGCAGCACCTCCAGGAACTCCTCCAGGCTAACGCGGGCCTTGCGAGTTGCACCGCGGCGGTACGCCACACAGATTTTGATCTGCGTGGCTGCGGCGTCTTGTTTCCCGCTGCACCTGAAGAGGTACTCCAGGTCCAGCGGGGCAGTGACGAAGGTGGGGCCGGACGCCTCCGAGAAGGTGAAGGCGGCCACCTTCCGCGAGCTGAGGGCTCGCCAGCACCCCCGACGCCGGGAAAGGGTGATGGTCACCTTGCGGGGCTGCCCCCCGCCGCTGGCGCCGCCGTCGGCGGCCAGCACGACGCAGGTGCCGAGCACGGCGCGTCGGATGTTGTGCTTGCTGCAGGTTTTATGGAACATTTTGCTCTCTACTTTTGTCTCCATTTGTATTGTAAATGTTTGACATAAGTCATGGTGAACGAGGCGGTGGCAGTTACATCAAAATGAGCTGGTGGCGGTCGCCGCCCCTTGCCCGGAAGAGTCTGCCCCCACTGCTGCCAAGGCTCAGTTTCCTGCATTGTTTGTCGGAAACAAGCAACAGCATTGCGTGTGTGTGTGTGTGGAGAGAGAGAGAGAGAGAGAGAGAGAGAGAGAGAGAGAGAGAGAGAGAGAGAGAGAGAGAGAGAGAGAGAGAGAGAGAGAGAGAGAGAGAGAGAGAGAGAGAGAGAGAAAGAGAGAGAGAGATAACTAAAGACATAATTTAAAGGGTAACTATTTAAAGGAACAAATGATAAAAAAAGAAAATAAATAATGAATAGAGGGACAAAAAAGGCGGAAGTAAAAAACAATAGAAGGAAGGAATATAAAGAACAAAAGAATCAGACGAACCCCCCCAAAAAAAAAGAAATGAATTAAAATAGTAAAAAAGAAAGGATAAAACGATGACGAAGAATAAATGAACAAACTGACCAAGAGCAGAACAAGCAGCATACCAACCACACGACCACAATATAGTGGCAGCAACACGAACCCCCCCCCCCCCCCATCTAGAGTCTTGGTTGATAGGTGGTCGTCAGGACGGCTTGTGGGTAGTCTGAGGCCACTCGGCGATGATTGAAAATTTGTGTGTGGCTTCGGGCGGGACGCGGTCTGTCGCAATTCTGCCCCCCCCCCCCTTCCTTTTGTCTTGTACCTTTCTACTACTACTACTGCTGCTACTACTACTATTACTGCTGCTATTACTGCTACTACTACCACCATTTCTACCACTACTATCACTACTACTACTACCACCACTACTACCATTACTACTACCACTACTACTACAAATAATAATAATAACAATAGTAATAATATCAATGATTACAATAATACACTCGATAATAATATTGGCCGTGATCATAAAATAGAAACCAACTAATTTTACGAAAGGAAATCATTCTTATAACACGCGACAGGTCATTCTATTCACTCAAATCAATAACATATGCAATAGACGTTTGGATGGCAGCACGCGAGTACCGAAGATTTGCTTTAGACACAACGACAGAACTATACTATTCATATTCTGCAACCATCCGTTCCATGCCTTTGAAGTAATAAGTTGTTAATGACTTTAAAAAAATTATAAGAGGCACACTCCTACTCCTATGGAAAAGATAAAAAAGAACCTAGGAAACAGCCGTCACGCCACTTAGGATGTCCTGAAAACAGTCACCACCAGATTTTCCTAACCAGAATGTCACAGACACACCTCTTGTGGTGCTTGCTGGTGCCACCTTCCTGCCACCCCCCCCACACCCACACATACAAACAAGGAATCTCCGTAGTACAGTGGTAGCGCGCTCGCCTCACACCCCAGAGGTCCCGGGTTAGATTTCCGGGCGGCGTGGAGACGATGGCCCGTCTTCATTAATCCGTTCCCCTGTCCACTCAGCAGTGGACGAGTACCACGTGTCGGTCGGGGATTGTGTGCTGCCTCTCGGGTGTGTGTGGGTGTGAGGTTTCTGCCGCACCTAGAGATTCGTTACTTGTGAGCTCCATGCTCATTCGGGGAGGGTACTGGCTGGCGATCGCGAGTCTATCGCGTGGTCAGACCATCTAAAGCGCGCGCGCGCACACACACACACACACACACACACACACACACACACACACACACACACACACATACACACACATGTTCTAAACGATGCTATCTTAATTTTTTTCGAAGGTGACTTGATTATGCACTCTTGAAAAGGGTGTCATATAATGGTAGATAAGTAGTATACAAAAACCGACCTCTTTTGCAGGATTACCTTATTAGCGTGTGACTACTGCTGTACCACGAGTATATCACCCACCGTAAGTCCCACACTGCCGAGTAACATTCAGAGACCCACAAAATTACAACAGCGGTGCTCATGACTGTAAATCTGAGTCCACTGCCCTTAAAAACTGCCCTATAACTCCTTCAGCGATGTTGTCTTCGTGATCCCCATGAAGGAAGAATAAAGCGAATAGAAGAAGCAATGCAGGAAATGATACGTAGAACGGAGGAGAGTAGTGTGAGGCTGTGGAGAGGAAAATATCGTCTTGAATACTTGATCTTCAGAGGATGATTAAAGAAAAGTGGTTACAGAGAGAGAGAGAGAGAGAGAGAGAGAGAGAGAGAGAGAGAGAGAGAGAGAGAAAAAAAAAATAGGCATGTTGGATGGAGTTCAGCTAGCAGTGAAAATATGGATGCGTTAAAAATATATTGGCGTTTGAAAAATAAACAGAGATCCCATTTGTCGAGGCAGGTCCGGGATATGAAGGACAGTTGTTGATGAACCCGCCGAAAGAGTCCGTGGTAATGTAAACAGAAAGAAAGCAATTACAAAGAGCAACTAAAATGGAAGGAAGCGAACATGGCGATGACAGACGGAAAAGGGAACGCACGCATCACTCATCACTCGCCGCCCAAAAAACAGGAAAAAAGACGAGCCTATGTTTTTAAATTCACTCATCATCGAAAATTTTATGTTATGTTTAATTGGAAGCCTGGAAAACTTGATGGATTATTTGTAATTTTTAAAAAAATACACACAATGAATTCCAATAATTCACCACAAAAATACCCTGGTGGAATTTACCATAAAATAAAATATATATTGTTTTGCACACACACACACACACACACACACACACACACACACACACACACACACACACACACACACACACACACACACACACACACACACACACACACACACACTCCACACACACACACAGAAAACAGCGCAATGGAGTATCCTTGAAATTAATTAGTGACCTGCGTCCCCTCCTGCCCGTCCGTCACGCCTTCGGTCTCTTTCTTCACTCCCATTCCCAGCTCCTCTATTTTCCCCTCTTGACTGCCAGGTGAAGTGTAGCATCAACGAGTGTGTATGGCGGGGTCTTTGCCGGTCACTGGGTTAATACAAAACTCAATAACGAGGGCGAGAGGGTTGGCCTGATTGCTCGCGTTGGTGTGACTGAGCGGTGAAGGAGATGAAGAATGTCTTTTGAGAGGTGGAGGTTTGAGTGAGTGTTTTCGTGACGAGTTGGCGTAATAAGGGATATAGTGAGAGTGGTATTAGTGGCGTTTTCTTTGTTTCAGTTATTACAGCGGTTGTGTGTATATGTTTCCTGGTCTTCAATGTGGTCCTTGAGATAATTAATGTATGCTTTTATATTTCAGAATGCATATGAAACTATTTATCAAAGTATATATCTACGTATCTCTCTCTCTCTCTCTCTCTCTCTCTCTCTCTCTCTCTCTCTCTCTCTCTCTCTCTCTCTCTCTCTCTCTCTCTCTCTCTCTCTCTCTCTCTCTCTCTCTCTCTCTCTCTCTCTCTCTCTCTCTCTCTCTCTCTCTCTCTATCTATATTAATCTATCTATCCATCCATCCATCAATCTATATATCATTCACTCAATCTATCTATCAATCAGTCTATCTTACCATCTATCTCTCTCTTCCTCCCTACCATATGTAATGATCTAAGTACATATTTTTTACATCAGTCAGTATTAAGTATCCATCTCCCTATCTGTCAGTCAGTTTCTTCTTTCCTTTTGTGTTTGTTAATCCGTTCAGGTTTGTGTCTTGTGATATCCTAAAACAATATTTGCTACGGAGATGCGAAATTTGTTACAATAAGGAAGCAGGAGGAGGTTTAATTGACTGGAAAAAACTAATTTAAGATAAGATGTGAGGAAGGAAAGAAGAGAAAAAACAGAAATGAGGAGGACGAACAAGAGGAGGAGGAGAAGGAGGAGAAGGAGGAGGAGGAGAACGAGGAGAAGGAGGAGGAGGAGGATCAGAAGAGGGGGAAGGGGAAGAAAAGGAAATGTGACAAGGCAGAGGAACGAGGAAGAGGAACAGAAGTGGAAAAAGAGGAAGAAAAGGAGGAAAGAGGGTATAGGAAAGGGAGGAGGAGGAGGAGGAGGAGCAAGAAGAGGAGGAGTAAGAGAAAGAGAAGATTTACATAGATTTACATAGAAAATCAGACCACCACATAGATGGGTGATCCAGACGGTGTGTCCTGTCCTTAAACCTATTTTACATTAATCAGAAGACTAAAATTTGGTGCAGTCTGATTTTTTGTCTACATCTGTTTTTACGCCATTGTTCCCTCGTGCGCAAAGTAGTTTTCCTCGAGGGCGACGTTTTCTCAGAACAGAAACAGGGGTAAAAGGCAAGGAAGGGATAATTTTCGTTGCCTGACTGAACACACCTTCTAATTTATAATATCCACCAAAACTGTACCGCATATCCAAGTGGGGGGGTCTGAAACTGTTGTAGAGAGCAGAGTATTACATCTTATTCTTAAAAAAAAAGTTTTTTTTTTTAAACAACCCCAACATCTCTTTACGATTTTGACCCCCAAGTCCTGACGCATTGAACTTTTGAGTTTAAGCAAATTTACTAATGCGGTTATTGGTCCAGAGCACTGGGCCAAACCACTGAGCTGAGGGACGCCTAGTGACAGGCGCGCTCACCTGAGTTAAACAATCAATCACTACTCTTTTTATGATGCGGGACTTTATCAAACGCTTTCTGGAAATCAAGATAGTCCACGTCCAGTGATTTGGTTACGTCATAAACAGGTCGTTTGATAGGCAGGATCTTTTGTTTCTGAAGTCATGTTGTGATCCCCAATTAATGTGGCTTTCATTATGCCCTCAAGTAGCTTACCTACAACCGAAGTTAGGCGGAAGAGGAAGAAGGCGAAGAAAAATAAAAAAGAGAAGAGAAGAAATGAGGAGGGAGAAGGAGAAGGAGAAGGGGCAGCAGACAAAGGAGAAAAAGGAGAAAAAAAAATGGTTTAAAAATAGCAAGTCCGTAAAAGAAGAAAAAAAATGAAGCAAATGAAGAACTTGAAGATAAAAACAAAGAGGACGAAGACGAAGAAGAAGAAGAAAAAGAAGTAGAAAGAAAGAAAGAAAAAAAAAAGAAGAAAAAGAAAGAAAGAAAGAAAGAAGAAAAGAAAAGAAAAGAAAGAAAGAAAACGACAAAAGGATACAGAAAAAAAGGAACGAATAGATAAGCAAATATATGAAAGAGGCGGAAGAGGGAGAAAAATGGAAAAAGGAAGAAGAAAAGAAAATGAGAGGAGGAGGAGGAGGAGGAGGAGGAGGAGAAGGAGGAGGAGGGAAAAGAAGCGGGGCAGCGTGACGTAAATATGCAATCTAATTTTAAATCCCTCATGCCTTCATATTTCTATTTTATTGACACAAGTTTAAGCGGCCGCTCGTTCCGCATAAACAAACACGCAAAGAAAGGAAAAATATGGCTCCTATTAATTGTAAGATGCAATACTTTACGAAAAATCCTTTCCCTCCGTCTTCTTTCCTTTGTAGGAGATATGAATGCACTACTTTTTCTGGGTCTTTTTTATCATTATTTTTTTTGTATAGATGTCTGGCGACGCGGTGGAGAGAAAGTAAGTAAGTAAATGATGCGGCAGAAATCATAATTACAGCACTGCGGAATATTTTTTATCATTTCTGACCTAAAAGACGAAATGGAACAAGAAAAAAAAAACAGGAGCAAGAAGAATTTCCATTATACTCGTAACTTTCGTCCCATTTCTTTCTTTCACGCGTCGTCATCACCTTAACTGCCTCATCAGACAACAAGGAGGTGAACATTACTTTTTTATAATATATCCTTACTCGGAGGTTTTACTCGGTTAATATTCTTTATGGGTGTTTCGTAATGTCTGAGTGGCTTTGTGTGTAATACTAGGAGAGAGAGAGAGAGAGAGAGAGAGAGAGAGAGAGAGAGAGAGAGAGAGAGAGAGAGAGAGAGAGAGAGAGAGAGAGAGAGAGAGAGAGATAGAGAGAGTGTTTGCAGAAGTGTGTCAAAGATTTATCCCCTTCAGGGAACCGGGCCTTTGCCGCAATGGCGGCCCGGAGCGGGAGTGTCGAGGCGATGCAAATCCTCGGGCGGGTGTAGGGGTCGCCGCAGCCGGCAGGCCAGCCGAGCAGAGGCACGGGCGCACTAGGCAGCCCGTAGCTGGAGCCGAGTGAGCAACTCGGTAGTTTACAACCGGCGGAAGGGCCGGCCGAGTTGCTCACTCGACGAGGGCTGGCGTTCACTGTTTGTAGAAGTGTTTTATATTTGTGTTTACGCGTGTGTGTATTTGCCTTTTATTCGTGTTTTATCACCACGGCAACCTCGATCCATCGCTCTGGGGAATGCACACACAAACACACACACAACAAAAATATGATAACAAGACCACTGCAGCACTCCCTCGTATCCCCTCCTTCCCCCACCCCCCTCCGCCTCCTCCTTTTCCTCCTCTCATCCATCACTCGCACTTCTCCACACCTTCCCTCAGCCCATGGAGGAGCACGGAACGGCCTAATTTCATGCGAAAACTGCGGCTACATTTTGAAGTTATATTAATGGACTTATTTTCGGTGCTATCAAAAGTTTCGGAACACTAATGAGGGAGTTGGATTAATGTGTGTGTGTGTGTGTGTGTGTGTGTGTGTGTGTGTGTGTGTGTGTGTGTGTGTGTGTGTGTGTGTGTGTGTGTGTGTAAGGTTATTCTCGCTGAAGAGAATATTTTTGGTATCCTGGAAAATTCAAGTGTTTTGGACCTCGTCGCAGCTTTCAAACACATGCTATGAAAAATGTGAATCCGGCAGAAGGCAATTAGAGGAGCAGTAAATATTCGGAAGGAAACTCTCTCTCTTAAGACTGTCGAATTATTAAACCTTAGATATTTCAGCATTTCTTGGAGAGAGAGAGAGAGAGAGAGAGAGAGAGAGAGAGAGAGAGAGAGAGAGGAGAGGAGAGGAGCGAGAGACAGACAGACAGACGGACAGAAAGAAAAAGAAAGAAAAACAAAAAAAGAGAGAAAGAGAAAAAAGGAAGGAAGGAAGAAAATAAGGGAGGAAAGAAGAAAGGAAGAAAGGATGGAAGGAAGAAAGGATAGAAGAGAAACAGAAGGAAAGAAAGAAGAGAGAGAGAGAGAGAGAGAGAGAGAGAGAGATGAAACTAAGTGGGAGGTGACGAATGAGGGGGAGAGAATAATGAGTGATGGTAGGAAGAGGTCGTGGGAGGCGTAATGAGAGAGGAGGAGGTGCGAGAGGGAGCGAGTGATAAGTAAGAGATGAAAGGTGAAGGAATGAGGGAAAGACAAAGGGCGCGAGGGGGAGGGGAGAGAGGAACAAAGGTGTGACAGGCCGCGTGTTACCTGGACGGTTGGTAATTATGTCTGGCACCGGAAATTTGTCAGCTCGCAACTTCACGGTAAAAAGAAAAGAAAACGTTGCTTATCCTCCTCCTTTGTTTCATTCATTCTACAAATTCTGGTGTAACAATCTTTCTTTCATGTTGTTTTGGTCTCTGTATTTTTGTATCCTCTTTTGTCATGTGTGTTTTTGTTTGTTTTGCTTTCATCTCATTGCCATCTACAGCGACAAGATTTTTTTTTTTCTCTCTCTCTCTCTCCCCACACACCCACACACACACACACACACACACACAATTCTGTTGCTTGTTTCCGACAAACAATGCAGGAAACTGAGCCTTGGCAGCAGTGGGGGCAGACTCTTCCGGGCAAGGGGCGGCGGACGCCACCAGCTCATTTTGGTGTAACTGCCACCGCCTCGTTCACCATGACTTATGTCAAACATTTACAATACAAATGGAGACAAAAGTAGAGAGCAAAATGTTCCCTAAAACCTGCAGCAAGCACAACATCCGACGCGCCGTGGTCGGCACCTGCGTCGTGCTGGCCGCCGACGGCGGCGCCAGCGGCGGGGGACAGCCCCGCAAGGTGACCATCACCCTTTCCCGGCGTCGGGGGTGCTGGCGAGCCCTCAGCTCGCGGAAGGTGGCCGCCTTCACCTTCTCGGAGGCGTCCGGCCCCACCTTCGTCACTGCCCCGCTGGACCTGGAGTACCTCTTCAGGTGCAGCGGGAAACAAGACGCCGCAGCCACGCAGATCAAAATCTGTGTGGCGTACCGCCGCGGTGCAACTCGCAAGGCCCGCGTTAGCCTGGAGGAGTTCCTGGAGGTGCTGCTGCATGGAGGGCGACCTGGTAGCTTCTACTTGTACATCTATGAAGACAAAGTCGGCCTCCAGCAAGCCAGTCAGCAGTTCCAGGCCCTTCCCACAACATGGCCACTGGAACAGAAACCCGACAAGGGAAAGAAGGCCATGTATACTGAAGGAAACACCGATGCCACCTACAACGAATGGAAGGTTTTCCTGGAACAGGTGTTTTCGATGAAAGACGATGAAGGAGACACCGACAATGATGAAGACACTTACAACGAATGGAAAGTTTACCTAGAAAAGGTGTTTGCAGTGGAAGATCATGAAGCAAACACCGACAAAGACGATGACCTTTACAATGACGATGACACCTACAATGAACGGAAGAATCTCCCGGAAAGGGTGTTTACGGTGAAAGATGATGACTTTGACGAGGCGCCGCACGAGGCTGGGGAAGCCTCTGATGTCGATGCAACAGAAGAGGAGGAAGCCTCAAATGTTCCTGCCGCAGAGGAGGAAGAAACCTCTGATGTCGGTACCCCAGAAGAGGAAGAAGCCTCTGATGTTCCTGCCGCAGAGGAGGAAGAAGCCACTGATGTTGGTGCCGCAGAAGAGGAAGAAGCCTCTAATGTTCCTGCCGCAAAAGAAGAAGAAGCCTCTGATGTTCCTGCCGCAGAAGAGGAAGAAGCCACTGATGTCGGTGCCGCAGAGGAGGAAGAAGCCTCTGATGTTCCTGCCGCAGAAGAGGAAGAAGCCTCTGATGTTCCTGCCGCAGAGGAGGAAGAAGCCACTGATGTCGGTGCCGCAGAGGAGGAAGAAGCCACTGATGTCGGTGCCGCAGAGGAGGAAGAAGCCTCTGATGTTCCTGCCGCAGAGGAGGAAGAAGCCACTGATGTCGGTGCCGCAGAGGAGGAAGAAGCCTCTGATGTTCCTGCCGCAGAAGAGGAAGAAGCCTCTGATGTTCCTGCCGCAGAGGAGGAAGAAGCCACTGATGTCGGTGCCGCAGAGGAGGAAGAAGCCTCTGATGTTCCTGCCGCAGAAGAGGAAGAAGCCTCTGATGTTGCTGCCGCAGAGGGGGAAGAAGCCACTGGTGTCGGTTCCACAAGAGGGGAGGAAGCCTCTGATGCCGGTGCCGCAGAAGAGGAGGCACCCCTGCACGGAGAAGCCTCACGGGGCGAAGTCCATTCACCAGTGACCGTCACTGCCGCCCCCGCCACAGCTTCCCTTGCCTACCGCAGCCTCACCGTGGCTCAGAGATTCATCGCCCGCCTCGCAGGACCCAGTGACCGCCAGCTGGAGGACCTGCGGCGGAGCCACGGCGTCAGCATCGTGCGGGTCAGGCGAACCCTGCACATCAAGGGCGACAGAGACGCCGTCCTGCGGTGCCACCGACACATACGGGACGAGATCGCCGAGTGGCGGAGGCGCGAGGCCGCTGAGGCTCAGTAAGGGAGCCACAGACACACCTGTGACCCGTGACGGCCGCCTTACCACCATGTTTCTTAGCATTTCTTATCATTTCTTGTCTTTCTTATCAATCTAGATATTCTGTTGTTGTTGTTGTTGTTGCCAAACCCACCACCTCCCCAGTAGGATCACAACGGATCACTAGGTTATGTTGAGTCATCGTGATCCGATTTCGAGTTTCGGGTGAAGGCGCTGAATGGAGCGGCTCAGATCCAGGATGAACTAGACAGAGTGTATGGCTGGGCGGGGATGTGGAAGATAACATAAGAACATAAGAAGAACGGAAGGAGTCTGCAAGAGGCTGGTAGGCCTGTACAAGGTAGCTCCTGTGAACCTAAGCTTCAGTGAATCTAACCCCACCTAATATCACTGTCCATGAATTTGTCTAATCTTATTTTTAACATAAGAATATAAGAACGTAAGGAGTCTGCAGGAGGCCGGTTGTCCTGTCCTCCATTGCGGGTTGGTCGAAATGGGTACCTGGGGAAACCTGGGGAAGGTAAACTGTGGTAACACGGATGTATCACTTGCCCTGTGTCCCGGGAAAAATGAGTTGTGACCCACCACAGGCTCAAAAGGTCAATGCGACGGAAATGACCACCGAGGATACGCGAAGCTAGAGCGTACGCCCACAATTTTTCCTTATCCTTGCTCTGCTTTATGTTTCCAGTGCACACACACACACACACACACACACACACACACACACACCACAAATAAAGGTTTACACCGTCCTTTATGTCATGCATTTGTGCCTCGAATAACCGCACTACGCTATCAGCCACCTTCCCCGTGCAGCTCACCACTTTTCCCTCGCCGTGCTGTTGTCTGCGGAATGCCACGGTACAGAAGGTCAAATCTGCTTCCCCGGAGACACTACATTTGCTAATACCCTCACATAATGCACAGGACACAAAGACATAAGTGTATTGTGGTCACTTTCATGATCAGTCTGGGAAAGAAAGTAGCTTGGCGGAGAGGTTATGAGGTCAGGGCGCCCTTAGATGTTATAGAGGATCTCTCTCTCTCTCTCTCTCTCTCTCTCTCTCTAACATCGTTTTTTTTTTTTTTGCTTGCTCTGACTTCGTTATATTAATTCTCATTTTTCTGTTTTTTTTAGGTAAGTAAATAGAAAAACTTATTTACATAGACAGAAAGACCAATAAAGGAATAGTAATATCTGAGAAAAAACTCCTTTTAACACAACGCTTCTCTTTTTCCTCCACCCACTTTCTTCTTATTCTCCAGCCCCTCTGTCAGCCGTGTAGATGCGGCAGTATATGTATCTCCCCGCCCCACTTCTTCACTCTCTATTCCCAATATATCGATTCTGAAATGCGGAAGGATCTTTTCTTATTCCCTGTCGTCTGTCTCCATTTTTTCTCTTTTTGATATCCATAAATAGAATGGATGTCATCTTCCCCTCCTCTCCTTATTTATGTTTGTCCTACATCATCCGCTTAGATACGGGATTATTTTTGTTTTTTTCCCAGTCGTCATTCTTTATTCTCCGTCCCCTGTACATTTTTTTTATTGCGGGTATAAAAGCGTGGTAGGAACTTCCAACCTTAATTTTCTCCCACTCGTCTGTATATATTATCAGCGTTGATACGAAGCCATATATATATTTCTCATCCCTGGTGATACACTAGATAAATTACTATTATAAGAATGTGACAGTATGTTGTTTAATTCCTACCGTCTTTCTTAAACTTTTTTGTTTATTATCTATTTCCCTACCGCCGGACCGTACTCCCTCAACAGTGGAGGTGAATTTCATGTTACACACACACACACACACACACACACACACACACACACACACACACACACACACACACACACACACACGAATACACTACTCCGGTTGCTCAGTGGTAAGGCTCTACGCTGCCGGGCTTCACGGTCTGGCAGGTGGAGGTTCGAGCCCCGTTCAGACCGAGATTTTTCCACTGACAAGGAGCGGTTACTGTCCCCCCATGAGTAAGGGGGATGGGGTGTGTGGTGTGTGAAGGTCCCAGTAGTACCCGGAGATCGACTCGATAGTGAGCGTTGCTGGTTATGACGAGTCCAGTTGATGATCGAGGCCGTGGTGAACTCTAAATCATTTGGGGATATGACAGGAAGGTTTTTTGTCCTTCGATCCACGTGTCTTGGGAGTCCAGTGTATCCCCTTGAAGTGTAATCACGTTGTTCAGGGAGTCTCTAAGGTCCTGACAAGGTTTGACATTGGACTTTGATGAGATTTGATCTAGAAGCCTTCCATTATTGGGCTTTCCATCTTCCTCCTCTTTCCCCGTCTCTCGACTCTCCTCGTCCGATGGTCTCCTTACACCTTCTTGCTACCTACGTTTTCATTTCATTCACCCATCCCTCTCCTTTCTACTCCCCGATCCGCTATTCACACGCAACCCATCCTCACCTTCCAACTGTGCCCGTTCCCCAAATTCACTTTACTTCACACTCTCCATAATTTCCCTACCTATTATTTTCTCTCTCTACTTTCCACACTCTGCCTACTCTCTCCCCTATATTTTCTTCTTCTTCTCCCTTTCCAGATAGTTTTCCTTCCCTCTCATTCCTTTTCCCTCTAGTTTCCAAGCCATTCTTAGACGCTGGAATTCACCACATTATCCCGTCATTTTTCCTCCTACTCCTCATTCATCCTCTCCTTCCGCTTTTCCCACGCCTTCGCTGCTTTGCCCAATACTCTTCTTACCCACTCTCACCTCCCACCCTCTCCCATCCCGTCATATCTACCACGTATCCAGGTTTTAAGTTTTTGTTACTTTTTTTGTGTGGATTTAACTGTTGGTGGATTTTGACTTCTTGCGTGCTCTACTTTTTTTTCCCCCCTTTACTCTATTTGATTTTGCTGGTGATATATTTCGTGCGTGTCGTCTCTTCTTGTTCTTTGTTTCCTTTTCCCTTCATCTTCCTCTTCTTCTTTTCCTTCTTGTTTTTCTTTTTTGTTCTCCCTGTGTTTTTTCATTATCCTCTTGTTGTTGTTCTTGTTCTTCTTTTTCTCCTTTGACTTCTTCTTCTTCTCCTTTTCCTTCTTCTTTTTCTTTTTCTTTTTCTTTTTCATTTTCTTCTTCTTCTTCTTCTTGTTATTATTATTATTATTATTATTATTATTATTATTATTATTATTATTATTATTATTATTATTATTATTATTATTATTATTATTATTATTATTATTATTATTATTATTATTATTATTATTATTATTATTATTATTATTATTATTATTATTATTATTATTATTATTCGGCTTCGTCTTCTTCTTCTTCTTCTTCTTCCTCCTCGTCTTCCAATCACCAAGCACCAACATTCTATTCCCACTTCCGTTCTCATTTCAACACCTTTTAAAACCGTACCATTTTTGTCCCTAGTCCAAGCAAGCACACACACCACGTAGTCATGCCGGGGAGGCCACAAGGCGTGTCACAAGGGCCGGGCAGCGCACCACCCGCTGTCAATAATTCAATGCCGTCACACTTAGGGCCACGTGTCTCGGGGGTTCAATGTAGCACGGGGGTGGAAGTGACTCCTGCGGGGCCTCTCTACATCGACCTCTGCATACCGAGACCATCAATAAAATAGTATTCCCGCGCACGCTTCCGTACCTCACCGAACTATTTTTTCCTCCCTCGCTGCTATTTGTCGCTTTTTTTTTTCATTTTCTTGCACGTGCTGTGATGTTCGTGAAGCAGGTTTGTAAAGAACTGCGAATGAAGGTAATTGTGAAGTCGGTTCTGGTTAATAGTTTTGTGGAGTTGGATTCTCCCCGCTGCAGGTGGTTATCACACGTGGGCGGTGGAGAGAGGGAAGGCGGGGACTGAACAATATGGGGAAAGGGGAAAAAGGTGGGAGGGGTATGGGTTAAGGAGGCCAGGGAAGTGGAGGGAAAGGGGAACACCGTTGGGAAGGCGGAGAAGGGGGGAGAGTATAAAGGGGCTATTACACTGGGCAAATCTTTCGTGGATCTTCAGTCAAACCACGATTTCCGCTGGCGTGGTTCTCATATTTCTGTGGTTTTCTGGCATGTCCACAATCTTCCAAAGCTACAGTAGATTTCACTGAAGGACGACGGTATTACTCACCATCAGCAGCAGCAGCAATAACAAGAAACAAATGAGAACCACGCTAGCGGAAATCGTAGTTTGACTGAAGATCCACGGAAAATTTGCTCAGTGTAATAGCCCCTTAAGCGAAGGAGAAGGGAGGTAAGCCAGGGGAGTTGAAGGAAAGGGGAGTGAGTTAAGTGGAAAAGAGGAGAGGGTAGACCAGGGTAGTTTATGAAGAGGGGAATAACATAGACTAAAGGGGCAGAAGAGAGGTCATGGGAGGGAAGGAGAGGAAACAAGAGGAGAAGGGAAAGTCAGACCAAGAGCGTTACAGGGGAAAAGGAGGCGTTAAAGAGTTAAGGAGGGAGGGAGGAAGAGGTATCAGTAATAAAAAAAGGTAGAATAGTGTATGAATGGGGTGACACTGGCATGAATGAACAGAAGGGAACGAGAGTCAGGGCAAGGGAGGAGAGTGGAGAGGTATGTGAGAGGGGAGGAAAGGCTGGTAAGGGGTGTGGAGGAGGTGCGTGAGAGGGAGGAGAAAAGAGGAGAGTGCACGGAAGGGGAGGAGTGACGGGGAGAGGGAAGGGGAGAGGGGAGAAGGGGAGAAAAGAGGAGAGAGCACGGAAGGGGAGGAGAGGGAGGGGAAGAAGAGGAGACAACACGGAAGGGGAGGGTGACAGGGGAGAGGAGGAGGGAAGGAGGGGAGAAGGAGACAAGGGGAGAGAGAAGAGGGGAGAGGGGAAGAAAAGAGGAGAGAACACGGAAGAGGAGGAGTGACGGGGAGAGAGAAGGGGAGAGGGAAGAGGGGAAGAAAAGAGGAGACAACACGGAAGGGGAGGAGTGACGGGGAGAGGGAAGAAGGGGAGAAGGGGAGAAAAGAGGAGAGAACACGGAAGGGGAGGAGTGACGGGGAGAGAGAAGGGGAGAGGGGAGAGGGGAAGAAAAGAGGAGACAACACGGAAGGGGAGGAGTGACGGGAAGAGAGAAGGGGAGAGGGAAGAGGGGAAGAAAAGAGGAGACAACACGGAAGGGGAGGAGTGACGGGAAGAGGGAAGAGGGGAAGAAAAGAGGAGACAACACGGAAGGGAAGGAGTGACGGGGAGAGGGAAGAAGGGGAGAGGGGAGAGGGGAAGAAAAGAGGAGACAACACGGAAGGGGAGGAGTGACGGGGAGAGGGAAGAAGGGGAGAAAAGAGGAGATAAAACGGAAGGGGAGAAGTGACGGGGATATGGAAGAAGGGGAGAAAAGAGAACACGGATGGGGAGGAGCTAGTGAGGGAAGGATTGAGGAAGGTTAAGATTGCTGAGGGAGAGGGAAAGGAGAGTGGGGGAAGGAACACGAGGGTGAGGGGAGAGAAAGTCGGGAGGGTGGGGGAAAGGGAGTCATGAATGATTGAGAGGGAAATTGAACGTGACAAGAGCACTTTAATGGACGAAACGGCTTCGGTCGTACAACCAACCCTGTTAGCCGGGAGGTGAGCGTCACTTGTCATGCTAAGAGGCTCTCCTCGGCCCACCCACACCCCCTCAGTCCCCAGCCCCCGGCCCTCAGTAAGGCGTGGCAAGGAATGATGCGGCTCCCTCAGGCCCACACTAAGCAGGGACCGCCAAGGGAAGGGAGGAAGGAAGGGAGGTAGGGAGAGGGTTGTGATTGGCTAAATTTTTATCCTTTTTAGTGAGTTTGCATTATGATTCCTTTGTGTGTGTGTGTGTGTGTGTGTGTGTGTTTACTATCAATTTTCACGCATTTTTTATGAATTTTGTTGACATTCACCTCTGCGGTCCGTCACTCTTTCGTCACCACATCAAAATAGTTCCACAGGTGACGTTTTTCCCCGTTTCCCCATAACACTGCGTTAACGTTGCGCTTGTATGAGTAGGAGTACGCACATCTTCATTATAGAATATTAAATTGTAAATATCAGTACTTTTGCACAACACTTAATGCTGTCGTATAAATTAATGTGAATGCTTGTTTATTAATGGGGACACTGAGGTCCTAAAAAAAGAAAATGTAAAAAAATCATGTGTGTGTGTGTGTGTGTGTGTGTGTGTGTGTGTGTGTGTGTGTGTGTGTGTTATTTGCGAAACTAAGATTCCCAAAACTTGGCGAAACAGCAATTGATAGGTAAAAAAGCTAAAGAAGAAATCATCTTATGGGATTTGCAAACAAAAATAAGTTTAATTGAAATCGTGAAGAGATTAAATTTCAAGAAATTATGAACATATTTAATTTCAAGAAATAATCCAACAGGACATGGATCTAGGAAGACTCAAACAAAAAAATATTGGACGATCATGGGCAGAATAAATAACAGATGGATAACCTAAATAATGGAGTTCCAAACCACGAACTGTAGAAATCAAGAGAGGCAGTGAATCAGATGGGGAGGTGAAATCAAAGCATATTCTTTTTTTTTCCCTTTAGATCTTGCTCTGTGTAATGTGAGACCTAAATTCTTTTTGTTTTCTTAAATACCATCTGTTTAATCCCGTCGAGCTTGGTTTCACGGTACACTGAAAATGTCACACATTGAAGGTGACATTACACGCTCCTGCATATTTCACTTCACACTCTAGGGCATATCACTAAATTAGCGTCTGAATCACACAGTCATGGCGTTCACACCTTTCGAGAAAAAATCAGTTTTAAATTAAAGGACAACCTTTGTCACAACGTGAATATGACTACTTTTGTTTCTTTGTAATCATCTTCAAAAAGATCCATGATTTGCTTCATGTCCAAGGCGAGAGAGTGGGTTTCTGAGTGTGCAAGCAAGTTGAAAGTTTACTGACATAATAAAGTAAAGTGTAGTATGTAGGTAGGACCTTGTTAAACTTATATTCATACCCCCCCCCCCCCACACACACACACACACCAGAATACCTTGTAATTCCGCAGGGGTTCTCGTTACCAAGTTCGTAAGTTCGATTATTATAGAAATTAATCTAGTATTCATAACCTAAGGGAACAAGAAACCACAAGCAAACAACTGAAATATAAACATTTCTTTGTTTATGGAACAAGTTTAAAAAAAAAATTGTACATCTATGCGATCCAATAGCGCGATGAGTCAAGTCAGTTATTCAAAAGAACACTGGAGAGACCAAACATTGTTAATCTCTATGCTCTCAAAGTCCATACAGCTTTCCCAAAAATCCCTGTCCACACCACGCTTGTAGTTGTATTAGTGTAAAAGAAAACCAACTCATGAACAAATTTAAATGGATAATACAAAACATAATGCAGTCAAACACTTGGACTCCCGTTTGGCTGATCTGACACGAGAATATCAGTAAAGAGTTTTTGTCCTACTTTGCGTTGTTTTGTCCTTAAGAGCTTTACCCCCTGGGAGTTTTGTTT
>NC_066553.1:7172303-7187303 GCF_024679095.1 Eriocheir sinensis
CAACTGGGTACGTGTGAAAGAGAGGGCTTAAGGAGCCAGGCGCCGGGCTGGCCAGCACGGCAGCCGCCGCTACCACGAGCACCAGCAGGAGGGAGGTCTGCGGGGAGAGGAAGGGCGTGACGTAGAGATGCATTGCTGTGTGTAAGTAACAGACGAGTAAGATTCGTCTACAAGACCAGAACTTTGGCTGTTTTGCTGAAAATATATATTTTTTTTATTACTCAAATTTGTGTTTATGAATTAGTATCATGAATAACAACATTTCATACAAAACGCAGGACGTCTGTACGACCGTGACAACAGGGTGTCTGCACTTACTGGCTTCATCTTTAGAGGCGAGTGTGTCTGTGTCTCTAGCGCGGCTCGTATTTATATACTGGGTCGAATGGCAAGTCAGCAGAGAAGCAAAAAAGAAAAATAAGTCTTGTGAATAAAAAAAAAGTAACCAGATCGGGTAAACCTTCGTTCGCCTTGACACACCGCCAGTGCTTGCAATCACTCGGTGACTCGGGTCGTGGAACGCTTGTAGGTAACGGTCGATGACTTCGCTTGTAATTATAGTGAAATTTGTATTTTTGAAAACCTGTTTTTTGACAGCTTGACTTTTCATTGTTTCTTAAGAGTAAGGAGACTTTAAAAACCGTGATACTGGTATTTTATTTCACGAGTTTTTCATTTTGGTGTTATTGATTATATTCGAAAATTCAGCTTTTGTCGGCCCTTCTGATCGCTTGTTTACCAATATCATGATTGTAATGTTTTGCTTTCTCCTGCTACTTAACCGATATCATTTGGTTTTTCAATCACCCCGTAATTTTGGGAGGTAATTACAGGAAATATTATACACACGTGCTTCAGGTCGAGGGAAAGTTCCTTGACGAAAAGGCACTGACCTGCCTTATCAGTGCCAGGCTGGACGGCCGCCAGCGCCGAAAAGGAGATAGGCTCGACACTTTGACATTCACAGCCACGTCGTTCATACAAATAGAACAATCCACCAACCAACAGTCTCCTCAATGCTGTACTACGTAACAATATTGAGTTGATGCGTTTACTGGTCAGCGACAGGATAGAGCCGTGCAGCATAAAGGCAACTCTAATCTATTGGGTTTTGCCACCTCGTGGTACGAGAATCAGATTGTTCAAAAACTTAAGCTAGATATGTGTCTGAGCCGCAGGAGAAAGGACCATTTGTAACAGTGTAGTTCCGACGCTGGTGTTCTGGATTCTTTATCATATAATCTTAGTTTTCTTGTGTGTGTGTGTGTGTGTGTGTGTGTGTGTGTGTGTGTGTGTGTGTGTCTGTCTGTCTGTCTGTCAGTCTGGGGGTGCATATGTGTGTGTGTGTGTGTGTGTGTGTGTGTAAGAAAAATCATTAACAAAAATACACACAACACTCTCTCTCTCTCTCTCTCTCTCTCTCTCTCTCTCTCTCTCTCTCTCTCTCTCTCTCTCTCTCTCTCTCTCTCTCTCTCTCTCTCTCTCTCTCTCTCTCTCTCTCTCTCTCTCTCTCTCTCTCTCTCTCTCTCTCTCTCTCTCTCTCTCTATCTCTCTCTCTCTGTCTCTCTCTCTCTCTCTCTCTCTCTCTCTCTCTCTCTCTCTCTCTCTCTCTCTCTCTCTCTCTCTCTCTCTCTCTCTCTCTCTCTCTCTCTCACACACACACACACAAACACACATACACGAACACATGCACGCACGCACGCACGCAAAAGAAATATTGGGTGTCAACGAAGCTATCATATAAGAGTGTATTTTTATTTTATTCGCCCAAATGAGATAAAGGGTGGGCAAGGATCATAGAGGGTGTGTAGGTGTGGTGCCCACACGGAAGAAGTATCAGGTAAGAGTTGTGTGATGCAGGTGGTGTCCGCTGTGCGCCAGGCCAACCTGCTAATGACGAGCGACACTCCTTGTGTATTATATAACCATTTCCTTTAGAATATTATTAGTAAGCTTTCCCAACTAGTGCATTGCTATACCACTGACGGTAAAGAAGCAGTACACACTGTAATAAACCACATAAGTGCTAACCTTCGCCCAAACATTGGTGTGTTGTGTGGCAGCACATACAGCTGCCATCAACTGGGGAGGCGGTGGCTGAGTGGTTAGCGTGCCGGTTCCGCGTTAGCTACCACCTATCATTTTTCAGTCAACGCCTAATGGCCTAAGGCTACCCACATGCTGTCCTGAAGACCACCCATCAACCCGGACTCTAGAGGAACTGTCGGGGGAAATCAAGAATGAGCTCTGGGGGGCAGCATGAGCCAGCAATAGATGACACTACTATAAACACTTGCTTGCGCCATGACGGGCTCAGTCCTACCACCACGTCCAAACAAGAAACCCTGCCGGCGCGACAGGAAAGGATGTAAAAAAATGAAAAGTCATAAGTACATGCATGCCCGCCACTTGTGGTCCACCGTCGCCCCGTTGCAGGTTTCTCGTAGGGGAGAGCGCGAGTATGTCCTCTTTACTATCTACACTCTTTGCTGCTACTAAAAAAATAATGATAATAATAATAGTAATAATAAAAACAACAATAATAATTATAATAATACTAATAACAATTGTAATAATGATAATAGCAATAATAATCAGTTGCAATATTATTGATAATAATAATAATAATAATAGTAATAATAATAATAATAATAATAATAATAATAATAATAATAATAATAATAATAATAATAATAATAATAATAATAATAATAATAATAATAATAATAATAAGAAGAAGAAGAAGAAGAAGAAGAAGAAGAAGAATTAATAGTAATAATAACAATAATAACAATAGTATTAATAATAATAACAATAATGATAATGATAACACAAATATTGATAATAATAATACAGTTATCAATAACAATAGTGCCACTACTATTATTACTACTACTATTACTACTATTACTACTACTACTACTACTACTACTACTACTACTACTACTACTACTACTACTACTACTAATAATAATAATAATAATAATAATAATAATAATAATAATAATAATAATATAATGATAATAAAAATAATGATAATGTTATTGATTATAACAGATAAAATAACAATAATATATTTGCTAATAATAAGAATATTATTAACGATATTAATAATATCAATGACAACTGGTATTATTACTATTATTATTATTATTATTATTATTATTATTATTATTATTATTATTATTATTGTGTGTGTGTGTGTGTGTTATGTATTGTGTGTGTGTGTGTGTGTGTGTGTGTGTGTGTGTGTATTATTATTATTATTATTATTATTATTATTATTATTATTATTATTATTATTATTATTATTATTATTATTATTATTATTATTATTTTATTATTATTATTATTATTATTATTATTATTATTATTATTATTATTATTATTATTATTATTATTATTATTATTATTATTATTATTATTATTATTATTATTATTATTATTATTATTATTAATATTATTATTAATATTGATATTATTATTATTGTTATTGTTATCATTATAATTATGATTAGATGAAATATTCTAGAAAATTCTCCCACATTCTCTTGTCGTAACTACAGCAAAAAACTTTCCGATTTATTATTATTATTATTATTATTATTATTATTATTATTATTATTATTATTATTATTATTATTATTATTATTATTATTATTATTATTATTATTATTATTATTATTATTATTATTATTATTATTATTATTATTATTATTATTATTATTATTATTATTATTATTATTATTATTATTATTATTATTATTATTATTATTATTATTATTATTATTATTATTATTATTATTATTATTATTATTATTATTATTATTATTATTATTATTATTATTATTATCATTATTATTACCATTATAACTATCATTATTATTTTAGATATCAGTTTATATCATATCAGCTACATCTTGTTTTGATTGTTATACCGAAATTGAAATATATGATTCCTTTATGTTTGAAAATATCATAGGGAATTCATGGGCCAAATAATCCTACATAGGTGAGAAAACTGTCCTGCCTTTTATTACATATTTGCTTAGAGGATAAACCCCAAACCATTGTATTTGTTAAGCAAACGCTGACGAAAAATATCGCAGTTTATTCAGTACAAAGAACATTTCGTAACCAGGTCATACTCGTATAGAGGAAGCATCTGAGCAGTATTGTTAGCGCTGCTGCGGGTCATCCAACTGGCTCGTGGCGCTCCTCGTAGAGTATTAGTAGTGCGGTCTCTTGGAAGTCTTCACGAATCCCAGAGGACGCACGACGCGGATCGGAGACACGTTGGCGTAAGAGAGTTCGGCGCGGCTCACTTGGCGGGGCGACACGAAGACGGGAAGTTGGCTAAGACCGACAAAGCTGCTGACTTGGTGATGACCGAAACCAGCATGTCCGTGGGGGATGCCAGGGACGGGGCTGCCCAAGACTGCTGCCACAGCCACCACAAGCACAAACACGAGGGAGATCTTAGGGAAGGAAAATAATAATGTAAGGAAAAATTATTTATGTTAAGACGAGGAAATTTTTCGACAAATATTAATGATGAGAATAGTTTTACACATACTGACAAAATTTGGAGCTTGTGATCTCATTACTCTTTTGTCCGTGAGTTTGTCATGCTTTTCATCTTGAATATAAAAAAAAAGCTACTGGAAGGATCCTGTTGTTGGTGCTAAAGTACAATATAAAACTTACGCCTTTGTCGGCGAAAAAATTGATGATGCTAACTCCAGTTACTGACAAATCAATATAAAATCAGCGCTTCACAATTCTACTCATGACCTCTTAATCTTGGGAGAACTCTTAAGTACCAACATGTTTTTTTTTTAGCATTTGCACTCCTCAGTAAATTATAAACAAAATAAAAAAAAATAAACATTTAAATTCCGGTCAGGTCAACATCATGTTAATAACCCAAGGAATATCAATACGGATGGAGTGAATTTGCTTACTAGTTTCATTTTGAGAGTGGAACGGATCTCCTTCTCCTGCAGGAGGGCAAGTGTCGGGGGCTTATATACCGTCAGGTTGAGAATGGTGTCACAGACCTGATTTCCTTAGTCATCAAAAAACCCACCCCGCTGCAGCATAACTGGCCAAACGAGACGCGGAGAAAAAAAGGTATACTAAAAGCACCGTTGGGAACTTATGCAGTATTGCAATCCCCAAGAAAAATAATTGATCTTTGCAGCAGCAGCACGAGGCATTGACCTGGCGTGGCAGGGGCAGGGAGGTGGGGCACGCGCGCGCGCGCGCGTGTGTGTGTGTGTGTGTGTGTGTGTGTGTGTGTGTGTGTGTCTCGGGGAGGGGGTATGTGTTGTGTAATTGTTAGTGCTGCCTCACCTCGACGTGACTGTTACAATGCTTAGTAACAACAACTAGTTTGTGTTGCATCATTTATTGTTCTGTGGTTGCAT
Source organism: Eriocheir sinensis (assembly GCF_024679095.1). Classification (NCBI taxonomy): domain Eukaryota; kingdom Metazoa; phylum Arthropoda; class Malacostraca; order Decapoda; family Varunidae; genus Eriocheir; species Eriocheir sinensis. The sequence goes on from NC_066553.1 coordinate 7,177,733, forward strand.
AATATTGAGTGTTATAGTTTGGGGGGCCCGCACACATTCCTGGACGCGGTCCCGATCAACCCCGGTCCGCCAATCGTGACCTGACCGCCGGCAAGATCGGCAATATTCCCGGGGCCTGCGGCACACCTGCGGTTTTCCGTCTGTGTACCGCAGGCAGGCTTACCGCCTGTAAACCGGCGACCAAGTACGATTTTCGATTTCTCTGACCGGCGACTGCAGCAGGTCAGTGTGCGGTAGGCCGCCGGTTTACCGCGGGCATATAGGCGGCAGACCTGCGTAATGCCAGCGGCACGTCGGCGATCAAACACGGTCGTCGCCACACCTGCTGGGTAGGATGTGTGTAATAAGCACCCCTCCGCGTGTTTTTTATCATATGGTGCATTGGCGGCTTGCCGGCGACCATCCCCGATCTTACCGCTGGTCAGCCACCGAGTGGCAAACCGGGAATGATCGGGGAAGATCGGAACCGTGACTGGGAATGTGTGCGAACCCCTTTAAGAAAAAAGTGCAAGTGAAGAGAAATATTGTTAACAAATGCATACGTTACCTGATGCATAATAATAAAAATCATAATACTAATACTAATAATAGTAATAATAATAATATTATTATTAATAATAATTTGAATTATTATTATTATTATTATTATTATTATTATTATTATTATTATTATTATTATTATTATTATTATTATTATTATTATTATTATTATTATTATTATTATTGTTATTATCATTTGTATTATTATTATTATTATTATTATTATTATTATTATTATTATTATTATTATTATTATTATTATTATTATTATTATTATTATTATTATTGTCGTCGTCGTCGTTGTCGTCGTCGTCGTCGTCATCATCATCATCATCATCATCATCATCATCATCAGTAGTAGTAATAGTAGTAGTAGTAGTAGTAGTAGTAGTAGTAGTAGTAGTAGTAGTAGTAGTAGTAGTAGTATTTTATTATTATTATTATTATTATTATTATTATTATTATTATTATTATTATTATTATTATTATTATTATTATTATTATTATCATTATCATTATTATTATTATTATTATTATTATTATTATTATTATTATTATTATTATTATTATTATTATTATTTTTATTATTAATTTTGATTTTGTTGCTGTAATTTTAATAGTATAGTAGTAGTAGTAGTAGAAGTAGTAGTAGTAGCAGTATTTGTAGTAGTAGTAATAGTAGTAGTAGTAGTAGTAGTAGTAGTAGTAGTAGTAGTAGTACTAGTATTTGTAGTAGTAGTAGTAGTAGTAGTAGTAGAAGTAGTAGTAGTAGTACTAGCATTTGTAGTAGTAGTAGTAGTAGTAGTAGTAGTAGTAGTAGTAGTAGTAGTAGTAGTAGTAGTAGTAGTAGTAGTAGTAGTAGTAGTAGTAGTAGTAGTAGTAGTAGTACTAGTATTTGTAATAGTAGTAGTAGTAGTAGTAGTGTCTTTACTCTGAAAATAATTAAAGTAATTATTATAATAATGACAAGAATAATGATAATCATTATTATTATTATTATTATTATTATTATTATTATTATTATTATTATTATTATTATTATTATTATTATTATTGTTATTATTATTATTATTATTATTATTATTATTATTATTATTATTATTATTATTATTATTATTATTATTATTATTATTATTATTATTATTAGCATCATTGTTTTGTTTTTATTAATTTTGCTGTTGTTGTAATTATAATAGTAATAATGGAAATAATAATAATAATAATGTGTAATAAATAATAGTAATGTGTGTAATAATAATACAATTATTATCATTATTATTATCATTATGTGTATGATTATTTATTATTATTATTATTATTATTATTATTATTATTATTAGTAGTAGTAGTGTGTGTGTGTGTGTGTGTGTAGTAGTAGTAGTGTGTAGTGTGTGTTATTATTATTATTATTATAATTATTATTATTATTATTATTATTATTATTATTATTATTATTATTATTATTATTATTATTATTATTATTATTATTATTATTATTATTACTATTTTAATCATTATTAATTTATTCTTTTCTTTAATTTTATTATTATTGTTAATATTTACATTAATGTTCTTATTTATCACTTGATTGCATCGGCTTGGTAATCTTTGTAGCGGCAGTGTTACAAATCGTGTTTGATAAAGTAACATAAAGAAGGAATAAAGCGAGAACGGCATATCATTTACTTAGTTTGTCCTGAGGTAGACAGTAGACACAATATACTTAATTATGTAATTTATGAGTAATGAATTCGACAAACATTAACGAGATAGCACTCAAGCTCGGGATTGAGATATATTGGATACGTTCAGACGGAGGGGAGGTGGTCGCCTGATTAGGGTCTGTGTAAATTAGCATGTGAATGAAGGAAGTCGTCGAGGTTTCATGAGTCAACCCTCCTTTAGGATGGTTGCAAAGGAAGATCAGACTGAAAATTATCTTATTAGTTCAAAGACAATTGCTTTTGACTGTCTTTGGTACGATGGTAGTCTGTCTTGGCCTTGGCTGACGTATGTTAACCCGGTAGCAGCGACGGACGAAATTTGTGGCTTTACCGTGTACCAGCTCATTTTTCTCGCTGAGAGGGGCCCTTAAGAAACATGATCCCCGCTGCTATCAGGTTAATTTTAATAGTGCAACCTTGCGTTCAGTGCCTGACTCATGCAAATTGCGGAGCAGAAAATATGTGAACCTTGGCCTCTCATCGTGGGTAGAAAACAATCAGCTACCAATATGCTCCACTACTACTTCCACGGGTAGCCACTCTGTCGCCCACTCTTGATGTTGGGAGGGGGCTGGCTGGCTGATGCTAAGAGGAGGGGTAGTGCCCGACTGAGCAGGAAAAAAAAATCTGAAATACTGAAACTTATCATCTTTATAAAAGGATTCAAATTTCATCCTTTTTCTTGAATATCCACTTAAATACCGAACTTATTTTTTTGTTTATTGTTATTGAATTCGACAGTCCAGGATAATTTTATTATGACACAAATGAACTTTCGTCTTTGGTCAACCTGTTACCGAGTACTCACTTTGTCTCTAGCCGAAACCTATCGCATGGGAATGATCTTGGCCTCTTCCCTTACCTTTTTGACTGCCTTCATTTGAACACAGGTCACCGCCTTCACCACTTCTTTCCCCAAGCAAATGGATCATTATTACCCATGCCGTCATATTTAAAAATCACATATAATTTCTAGTTCAGCGTAGGAGTAAATATTGTGATCACTGCAATTTTCAACTTCGATAAGTGCTGTATACTAGTAGCTGCTGCTGACCAAGGGATTGGCTCCCTAGTGTTCTAGAGAAACAAGGGACAGCTCGGAGTGAGGACCTTACAAAAGCTGTCACAATACTATATAGAGTCTACCTTTGCTCTTATCGTGATGGTCATCTATGTTTTCTGATCCAGTTTGCTGTGGACCTTCACTCCTTAAGATTCAGCCCTTAAATTTCCGTAGAAGTATCTCACCTTGAACAGGCTCATTGTGGCTACAGTATGTGAACCCAAGACACTTTTCCTCGTTGTAAAAAAAAAGTGGCCAATCCTAACAACATTAACAAAAAAAAGTGATTGTGTCTTTAGTTACCCGAGCTAAGTAAGTTTGGTCAGTCAATGATACCAGTCACATTAATAAAAATATATTTTATTAGTAAACGCTTGCAAGGGAAATGGTAACTGACTTTTTGTTGCCGAAGATAGTGGCGAAAGAAAATATGAATACGGCTGTTGGAAATAAATACACTGTAGAAAAGTGTTGTATAGCTTCAGAAATAGTAGGTTCCTCGTGTTTCCCTTCCAGGTATACCTTACAAAAGACAATTAATAGTATCCGTATCTCTTGCCGTATGCACTTCCGTAGCCGTGGCCACCATGGCCGCCGCCAAAACCGCCGCCGATGCCGCCCCCGAAACCGCCGCCGATGCCGCCGCCCAAACCGCTGCCGAAGCCGCCCCCGAAACCACTGCCGATGCCGCCGCCCAAACCGCTGCCGAAGCCGCCCCCGAAACCGCTGCCGATGCCGCCCCCGAAGCCGCTGCCGATGCCGCCCCCGAAACCGCTGCCGACGCCGCCCCCGAAACCGCTGCCGATGCCGCCGCCCAAACCGCTGCCGATGCCGCCGCCCAAACCGCCAATGCCGCCAATGCCGACAGGGCGCGAAACGTGTTGGCGGGACACGTGGATGATGGTAGGATTGTAGGTGTTGATTGAGCCGTATTGGGGATAGACGTGGTTGTAGCCGTAGCCGTAGCCGTGGCCGTAGAAGGGCCGGCCAGGGGCAGCCAGGGCGGCCGCAGCGCCCACTACCACCAGCAATGCCACGGATATCTGCGGGAGGGAGGAGGTGATGACACTGAACTGGAAAGTAATAGTGTGAAATCTTTACATGCATATGTTTATTTGCATAGTAAGAAAATGACTTTTTTTTTAAAAAATGACAATAATAAACTCAATAATTAAAGCTTTAATTTTTCGTTAGTGTAAATAAAACCATATAATAATTGCATTTGGAACGAGAGAGGAGAGTGACATTGGGTAAGTCCTCCATTGCAATAAAATCCAAACGGGTGGGTCTGCTTACGAGCTGCATCGTTACAGGAGAGCTTCAAGTTCTAGTGGCAGCCAAGGAGTGACGTGAGCATATATATACTCTCCGCGGCAAGGGTGCCAGTGCCCTGAATCGAGCACAGACTTTTACAACAGAACCTGAAAAACTTGAATGATTGGTCGACCTTAACATTGCATGACATGACTTTTCTTTATTAGAGTGGGATGTGAAACTGAACTTTTATATATATATTTTTTTTTTACATCAGTGAAGAATAAACAAAATCTGTATTTTTTTTTTTTTTTTTTTAGCTCCGTGATCTTTCTATTTGTTGCCGTGGTTCGAAGAAAAGAAAGATACTGAATGACTTGCTGAAATTTCAGCAGAATTATATAATGTTAGCCAGTGCAGACAGAATTCGATTCACGACTAAAGTGCAGGAGCATTTGATATGTATGTGAATATTATAAACTGAAAATATTATTACGATTCATAAAATGTTTAGTTTCTCAATGCAAGAAGAAAAATATACTATACAAATTAACTTACTTGACGATTAGAAGTAAGCTCATGTTGGCAGAGCTCTCATTTTCGTTTATCATTTATCGTTGAGTCGGCCAACGAATGCTCCGTAACACTATATAAATAGGAATGTTCAGGATACTTTTTTTATTCATCGGCATGTAATTTTTTTTCATTTATTGTTGACCTGAATACTAACTTTTTCTTTTTTTCGAATGTGTGCTAAGGATCTTATTGCCACACTCCTCCACTAAATGTCTCGTTTTGAACAAAACCTGATAATGAATTGCCTTATGTTTTCACTAGAACTCGGAATGGAAAAGTAGCTCTTCCATTACGGCGCGCATTTTTTTGCAGCCATGACATGTTTGCATTATCAGTATCACAGAAGTGTTAACTCACCAGCCGAAGTATAAAATGTTGCTGGTCCTCCTCCTCTCAGAGTACCTCGAGACACCAACACCTGGAGCAGTGCCTGGGGCGTGAGACAAGGACCTGCTGCTCTTTGCCAGTGGTTCTCGTCTTTACTCAAGGATTGCTGTGGAATCTAAGACCACAGCTGCCATGAGATTTTTCTCTCTCTCTCTCTCTCTCTCTCTCTCTCTCTCTCTCTCTCTCTCTCTCTCTCTCTCTCTCTCTCTCTCTCTCTCTCTCTCTCTCTCTCTCTCTCTCTCTCTCTCTCTCTCTCTCTCTCTCTCTCTCTCTCTCTCTCTCTCTCTCTCTCTCTCTCTCTCTCTCTCTCTCTCTCTCTCTCTCTCTCTCTCTCTCTCTCTCTCTCTCTCTCTCTCTCTCTCTCTCTCTCTCTCTCTCTCTCTCTCTCTCTCTCTCTCTCTCTCTCTCTCTCTCTCTCTCTCTCTCTCTCTCTCTCTCTCTCTCTCTCTCTCTCTCTCCTTATACTTCTTCGATTTGTTAAAGGTAGGGAGGGACCTTGCATATATCGTATTTATTCTAGTTAGGTTCTGATAAGTCTTTTGCAATCCAATGTTGTCGCTCCACTATACTACTCGTGAGCACTTGTGATTCATTCGCCTTCTGCTTTCTGTCTTTAAAACTGTTAACTATTAGATTTAAATCTCCAGCCGTATTTGAATCAACTGAGCAACTCTCAAATTCATCTCATTCATCTAGATGAGGTGAGGGAGGGTGAGGTGTGAATTTAATGTAAATGCATTTTTGTTTTCGGTGTAAGAATAACTATACAAAAACATAATATGACTGACAGAAATTAATCAACATTTATTTATACTTGCAAGTAGGTATACGGTCGCTGAAAGTCAAGGTCAAGACCAAGATTGCCCAATGCCCATCAAACGTAACATCCTCGTGTGATTAGTGCATGTCATGTTCGCACAGCAGCTTCCCGAAAGTCACCGCCCGAAGGTCTGAGTCCCGAGCAAAATGGTTCCCGTGAAATACCGGCTTAAGAGAGGATGACCAAGAATCAGTTAAGAGAGTAAAAAGATCGCCAGTAGAACGCCCCTTGCGGAACCCATACTGACGATCAGATAGAAGGTCAGAAGTGGAAAGGTACTTTTGAATCTTCCGGTGAAGGATTGATTCAAAAGCTTTAGATAGACATGAAAGTAAAGCTATAGGGCGGTAGTTTGAGGGATTGGAATGGACCCTTCTTAGCCACAGGCTGTATGAAGGCGTGCTTCCAGCAGGAAGGAAAGATAGATGTTGACAGGCAGAGGCGAAAGAGCTTGACCAGGCAGGGTGTCAGCACGGAAGCACAGTTTTTAAGGACAATAAGGGGCACTCCATCAGGTCCATAAGCCTTCTGAGAGTTGAGGCCAGAGAGGGCATAGAAAACATCGTTCTTAAGAATCTTAATAACAAGCATAAAGGAGTCAGAGGGGGGATGAGTAGAAGGAATATGCCTAGAATCGTCCAGAGTGGAGTTGTTACAGAACGTTTGAGAGAAAGAGTTCAGCCTTATGCTGGGATCACACATCCGCAATTTCGCACTGCGACGGTTGGCGATTTTGAAAATTTCCGAAATCGGCATATACGCTCGACATCGTAGCGACGTCCCTGCGATTAGTCGCAATCGTCGCGCAATAAAGTTAGCGCGACTTTCGGGTTCAAAAAGTTCTCAGAAAGTCTGTGATATTGGCCAAATCGCACGATTATTCGCACGGTTAAGCGAGAGACCATCGCAGTACGCGCTCGCATACCCTCGTCAAACACAAGGGGCCGCGGTGTATGCGCGCGTATATGCGAGCGACTTTGTACATCGTGCGTATGGCAGCGACGCTGCTTCGGAAAGCGAGATGGCAGCAAGCGAGCGGGAGGGTGTGAAAAATCGTTGGCGAGCGACCCATCGGTCAGTACGCTCGCACTCACACCGTCCTGCCACACGCCGCTACCCTGCCCGCCTGCTGCTACCCGCTGCCTGCTTGCCTGCCTGCCTGCCTGCCTGCCTGTCTTCCTGCCTGCCCTTCACCCGCCATTACACCATGCCGAAGGACACCAACAGGGCGGCGAAGAGGTCAAGGCACACCCCGCCGCCCAAAGCCACAAAGCCCCTAGAGTCACTCAGCCTCCAGACACTCAGCCCCCAGACACTCAGCCCCCAGACACTCAGCCCTAGACACTCAGCCCCAATACACTCAGCCCCAAGACACTATACTGCCAAGTTGAGGGGCCCTCCCTTTTATCTATGAGGGGTCGTACAGCGACGCGCCCTCGACGTTTCTTCGACCATGCGTGGGACGTCGAGCGTCGTCGGGCGGCTAGACGAGGGGCGGTCGCGCATAGTCGCCAGTTCCTGCTTTCATCGCGAACCGTCGCAACGGGTTTTATTTTCAAAATTGGGCTCCTTTGCGTACAGTCGCGCGCATTCACGCACAATTCACCTCGACGTCCCCTCGACTGTCGCCCTCGTGTTCGTTTAGGCGAGCGACCCTCCCTCGTCATGTTGCTGTGAGTTGAAACAGAGGCAAACTCGCAGAGACAATGGCGATGCTCCCACGATTTCGTGCATTTTCAAAATCGCCAACCGTCGCAGAGGGAAATCGCAGATGTGTGATCCCAGCATTAGAGATAGATGAGACGGCGGTGCTGCCGTCAGGGTTAAGGAGAGGAGGAAAAGATGAGGAAGTGAAATTGGAGGAGATATTTTTGGCTAGGTGCCAGAAATCTTTGGATGAATTAGAAAAAGCAAAGTTTTGACATTTACTATGGATGAAAGAGCTTTTGGTGAGTCGAAGAATAGATTTGGTACGATTCTGGGCGGAAATGTAAAGATCATGGTTAGCGGGAGTCCTAAGGCTCTGGTCCCTTTGGTGAGCTGCCTCTCTATCTTTGACAGCACGAAAACAAGCGTGATTAAACCAAGGCCTTTTAGCATGAGGAATAGAGAAAGTACGTGGAATGTGTGCCTCTATTCCAGAGACAATCACCTCTGTGATGCGCTGGGTACACACAGAGGGGTCTCTCTCCTGGAAGCAGTAATCATTCCACGGGAAATCAGAAACGTACATCCTCAGGTCGTCCCACCGAGCTGAAGCAAAATGCCAGAAGCATCGCCTCTTCGGTGAGTCCAGAGGATGTACAGGAGGGATAGGACAGGATACAGAAATAAGGTTGTGATCGGAGGACCCCAACGGAGAGAAGAGTTTGACAGAGTAAGCAGAAGGGTAAGAGGTAAGGAAGAGGTCTAGTATGTTGGGCGTGTCTCCAAGACGGTTAATACGTGTAGGCTGCTGAACCCGCTTCTCTAGATCATTGAGGAGAGCAGAGAGAGAGAGACACACACACACACACACACACACACACAGTCAGATTTTTACAAGTAGCCTTTAGTAGTTTTCACTGATAGCTGTTATTTATTTACATACTTTTCCCCCTTCGCTATGTTATATTCAATTCAATGGATAAATAACTATTAACGCAGTGGTACTAATGTTACTAATTTGTTTCTCATGATTCCAATTAACTATTATGTTCTAGAATCCAGATTAAAGTCACATCTTGGTAACTCACCTAAGCATATACTCAAGTCATTTGCCAAAGGCAGCGCCACTCCGCGGCAAAAACAACTTTATTCCTCTGTAGGAAATGTTCACTTTTATTTTTTAGTGGCTGAAAGGAGACATTTTTTCATCCGTTCGTAACTTATGAGACCGAACCGATTTTGAAATTACTCTGTTGTAATCTTAACGTTTGCTTCTTTTTACTTTACTCTCAAATATTCATGTATGAACTTCATTTCCTGCTCTACTTTGTTAGCAATCATCGGATATTGATTTACTATCTTCTTAATATAACCCATTTTTAGTTTATTTTTGTGTGTAAAGATTTTAAGCCAACAACAGTTTCAACTTTTGTGCTCAAAATTATCTTTAAAATATTATCCCTTTTTGTCTCCCTGTAAGACTCCATATTATGTCACAGACTGTTTTCTAGACCCCATGACTAGCGCCATGCATGAAAGAACCCTTAATCACTATCACAT